>NW_009910505.1:38584-67080 GCF_000696875.1 Nestor notabilis
CACATATTAAAAGCATAAGCTAAGGTACTACTGATGTTTTTTAAAGAAACTTTTCCATCAAGACTTTGTCGTAAAGGTGTCCCCAGACTAGTTGCTCGTCTTTTCTTTGCACTGTATGTCCTTAACCTTCATGAGAAACCATCTTTTATTTATGTCAGCACAACAAGATAAGAAAAACCAGACCACACTCAGATATTGATGAGGTTTTCAGGCATCCTCAAGTAAAAGATGACTTTGTTCTTGAACATATATACTGGATGCCAGGGAGGCACTCTGCATCTGCAGGGATAGGACAAGGGGTAATGGGTTCAAACTACAACAGGGGAGATTTAGGCTGGATATTAGGAAGGAATTCTTTACTGTGCGAGTGGTGAGACGCTGGAACAGGCTGCCCAAGGAAGTTGTGGCTGGCGCCTCCCCCGGAGTTGGGGCTGCCGCATCCCTGGAAGCGTTCAAGGCCAGGTTGGATAGGGCCTTGAGCAAGCTGGTCTAGTGGAAGGTGTCCCTAACCATGGCAGGGTGTTGGAACTGCACGATAAGGTCCTTTCCAACCCAAACCATTCTGTGATTTTATATGCATTCTGACTTGAATCTCTGCCAAGTTACTTCAACTAAAGCAACCAGTATATATGTAAAATTAGGAATACAGCAATTTTAATGTAATAAATAATGTGTAATAGCACCCTGCACCCCCAAATAAAATGATCTGCTGTTTTACTGAGCTGCAAATATTCCTGTTGCTGTTCTGCAATAAATTGTGAGGAATTTAATAAAAGAACTGGCTTTAATTTTCTGTTCCCACCCCGTCTCCTGTCTTTTGATCTCGAAGTTTTAGCTCTTACTTAAGTAAAGGCAGTTCAATCAAAATTCATTCTAGTGTGTGTCTCAAACTGGTGGGACAATGGCAGATTATGTAATTACTTTGTGTAGTTTGATGCATTATATTACACTGTGCTATAATCAAGCAAATATGCTTTGGTGTTAAAAATGCCAAATGCAGTTATGGTTTTGGTGCTTTATCCTAGGCTTACCTAAGAGTGCAGAGAAACATTCTTCTAAAAAATAGAAATTAATTCACAGTTTTGGTTCAAGAGAGAATATCTGCTTTTGTAATTTACTGGAAAGTCTATGTTATAATATAGTATTTTAAACCCAAGCAATGCTCCCCTTCTTATGTAAATGGCATACACAAAATCAACCTCACTTCATTTTTAACTGTATAGTTTCCTTTTCCACATGTGTTATAGCATGTGGACAAGAGAGATGTTCATTAAAATCGTGGCTTATAAGCTTAGAATGAAGACTGAATTAGATTTAATATCAAAATAGTGGGATAAGAAGTGGGTACTAAAGTTACAGTGTGCATTTGTGACCTCAGTGTTTTTAACATTCTTCGAATACCAGATTTGTCTAGTTCTCGGCATCACCTCATGATTATTTGCTATAACTGCATACCAGAAAAGCTTATTTCACAATGATTTTCCTCATTCTGGCCCAGTAATATACTTATAGAGACTTGTTGGCATTTGCAATTTTTAAGATTTGTTGTTGGACCATTTTGGTATCTGTTTCATGTCTTGTATATTGAATTTGATCTCCTTCTCCCAAATAACAGAGGAATTGGCAAGATCTCTTGAAAAGTGGGTGGGGAGTACATTCTCCCCCCAACCTCCCCACCCCGATTTAGAGCAGCACCGACTTCTATATGAGGGCTTTACAGTATCTACAGTGAGTTATCATATTTGTACTGAGGAGCAAAAATTGCTTGGAAAATCTCTTACTGTTTTTGGTTATGGCTGAATCATTTATATAAGCATGTTTTCAAAGTTTTCTATTTCGAAATTCAAGATCTGTTTCTTGTTTCGCTTTGATCAATACTATTAAAGGGATGTGTTTTGGTCATTTCATGTCTGAATGTCTTTCATCTGAAAGATTAGCAGCACTTCCAACTGTGTAGTTGGAAAACTGTTGGGGAATATTGTAATAAATGAATATCTACAATTTTCTTTGTTCTTGGTTAATACAATTGTGAAAACTTCACATGAATTCGGAAACTGGTTTCCAATTTATATAACCAGAGAGATGTTAAATGAGTGGAAATCCATTCAACAACAATCGTTTTGTCAAGTTTGATCAGGCTTGAAAGATTGTTGATGTTAGGTTTTTGTAATAGTATGCCTCAGCTGAAGAAAGTAAGTAGTTGAGTTATTTTGAATATGCCTGAGAAAGTGTATTGCAGTAATAAATTTTGTGGAATCATATGCAGTTAATAAATATTTAAATACATTTCAGTTGGTTTTAAGACGAAGGCATTGAATTTTGTGTTGAATTTTGTTTATTCTGGCTGCCACAAACATGATTTTGTTTGTATTTTGCCTGGCAAAGGCTAAGTAGGTAGTATTAAGTGTTCAATAATATATTTTACAAAATGTTTCAGTTTACTTCCAAGATGAATAATGATATAAGTAAGGAAAATCTAAGCAAGTGTCAGATTTCTGTGCTGACTTTGGCTTTAGATTGCAAGTAGTATAGTGTTGTTGTGGAAGAGTTCAGCTAAAACCACTTAACTCCTCAGTCCCTGAGTTCAGATGGTGAGTTAATAGAGATAACTGAGGTTGATTAATTTTACTAAACCATTTCTTGGGTTGTTAAAATGGAAAGACAGAAGCAGTTTTCAAAATAACCTTGCAATCTTAATGGTGAACCTGGAAAGACAAGGTGCAGGTAAAACCTTGTCTTTCCAGGCTCTTCATTAAGATTGCAAGAACATTTCAAAATTCCATAAAACAGAGATCCTTTTCAATGTCTTTATGCCTCTCCTTCCTTTTTTAACCTGTTTTTGTAGGAATCATGAGTACATTTGTTGACGCAAGTATTTTTTATCAGTTTGTATTTGTAATTTGATGATGATGAAATAAAAGGTTAGAAATAGTTACATTTGGTATAATTTGCTTATATTACATGGAATATTTGGTGGCATGTTTTATATTGTGGGTTTTTTGGTGATTTTTTTAATGAAACATTTTGAGATTATGAGCCACTAATTAGGCATCTTTTCTAAGTGTCCTAATTGTATTTGTTAAATACATAGATGTGATCTATACTGAAGCATTTTAGGGTGTGTAGTATGGGATAATAATGACATACTTCTTGTATTATTAAGGTGTGTCATTATTACGGCATATGCACACCCTTTTATGTCTTATGGCTTAAATATGATAGTGCTTATTAGCTTTCCTTTTAAAGTATTCATTTACCATGATGAGTTAGGTAACAGCATATCTATGCACATTATTTTACCTATTATGGATGATAGCTTACTTGTGGGTTGCAAAAGCAATACTACAGTGGAAACCTTAATTAAATTAGGGATTGAATTTAGTGGTGGTTTCTGAAGTGTGTTCAAAGAAATAAACTTAAAACCTCTTGTCTCTTCAGATTATCAATTTTAAGTGTGACAGAAAAGAACACAGCTTTACAACTTTAGTTTCACAGTATTTTATGTCTTGCACTGAATGAAGTAAGAATGGAGTGGTCCTGAGTCATCTAGCGTTTTGTTTTGATATGAGTTACTCCCTTCTTCAGGTTTTTGTGTTGGGAGGATGAGGCTGTTCTCTCTGCCAGTGCTGATCCAGAGAGAAAGGAGAAAGCAAACTACCTAATTTAAGCTTCAGCCTAGAAAGGCATAGACAAGATTTTCAATCTTACGTATTTCAGACCCCAGTAAGGGAGAGAGTGCAGCTAAGTCATATGTATTCTACCGAGATCTTTAGGACAACTTGCTGTTTAAATTTCAACCTAGTGGCAAAAAGCCGACTGTATAATTTTGCAAGGTTTTATTCTTATTAGTCTGTATGTGTTACCTTCCACTTCCCGAAAGTATCTGCTTTACTGCTGAGGGAACCATACGTGGTTTGGAAGGCTATGTTTTAAACATTAATGTTAGCAAAGTAATAGATAAATAGGTTTAGATCTATTAATTCTGCTACAACTAGAAATGTTACGCTATTGATAGTTGAGCTACTTTGCATGGTCACATAAGATTTATGGAAACATGCTGAAAACCAAGTCTTGGCATCCTGAGACCATTAATGCAAATAACGATACCCAAGGTCAGAGTAAAAGTTGATCAAGCTTATTGTGAGGAATCCAATAGGAATTGGTGCTGGATAGTTTTGGAAAGAGCGTAAGATATCACGAGATCACATACTGTTGCTTCTTTTCATAAATACACTGGCACATGCTATTCCAGGCTTAAGAGGCTTCCACAGTGATAGGATACATTTGGGCCAACATGTATGATAGTTTCTCAGGAGCTTCTTGCCCTTTTCTCTGCCTCAGAGTTTTTAAGCCCGTTATTTTTTGTCCATCGTAATAATCAATGACAATGTGTTCTGCAGTTTCACTGTGTTTTGTGAAAGACTTCCACATGTTTCATACCAACACATAATCCTTTTATATAATGCTCTCTATTTAATTTTCATGAGAAATAATTAATTATTCTGTGGTCATACTATTGATTCTGTTCATAAGTATGTAGATGTCATTTCTGTTCCTGTTCTAGAGCATGTTTCTTCCAAGATGGAGAAACCCCTCTAATGCGATCTTCTCTTGCACAGGAGCTCTTCCAAGCCTCTGCATACTGTTGGTTTTGCCTGTGACTTTTAGTTCAAACGTATCTTCTTTTGATCAGCAGGGACCAAAATGGCAAGTTTTAATTGTATGTGTGTATGTCCTAGTTCCTTTCCTGGTAATTTTGAGTATTTGATTTTTTTCTTCCACTGTTACTACACATTAAAGTGAAACACATTTCAGGTTCTTTTTCCTGAGTGGTAACAATGTAGTCTGCTATTGTATATGCATCTTAAGGATTATTTTTATTTCTTATGTACGTTAGTTTTTTCTTCTCAGCTAGGAATTATTTGGTATTGTGAGACCTTTTCATGTACTATTACAAAAGACTTTAACACTGACTGTTCCAAATACTTGATATTCCATAAACTTGACCAACTTGCTGTTGAGCTGCTTTGATAGGTTCAGAAATTGTCTGTAGAAAACAAAACAGAAAACCTGAAATCAGTGAGCCCCTACAACACATGAACAGATCTCAGCAGAGATCTTTGTGAATATTGTTTCTAAGCTGCCTCCATTGGAAAAAACTAACCATTTATTCCCACTTTTAAACTTGATTATTAGTCCAGAAGAGAACTGCTAAATTTAGTTTACAAGAGATTTTTTTTATTTGGTGAATGTTCTTGCTAAAAGTTTTGGTGTTTTTTAGAAAGGTGAGCTGTATTTTACTGAGTACATCCGTTTGCTTTTGTTGAAGAACTGTTAATAGATGGTTTACTTATGATCTTGCTGTAGAGAAGCCTTTCTGATTCTTTTCCAATATAATTTATTTATCTCTAGGGTTACTGGTCCTGTAACTTGACATTTTCTGCAAGTTTGATAAATGTAGAGAAATATTCTGGATAACTTAAGCGCTCTTTAAAAACAGATGAAACATTTACCCACCTTCCAGTAACCCACTACTGTCTACAGGGAAAGAAAGTGAAAATCACAGTTGATAGGTCTCTACTTTTATATTTTGTTTACATGGAACTCTTGCAATAATATGGTCTGTTCCTGGTGGTTTGATACTTTAATTTTCAGTTTCTGTAATCTTTTTATATTTTCCCCTCCAAAATACAGTTTTTTCTAGGAACTTCCCCAGGCACCTCTCTCTAGGGAACAATGATGTAGAGAATTCTGCTGTGGTTGATCTTTTGGGTTTGTTTTGTTGTTTGTTTTTTTTTTTTTTAGCTCTTGATTACTCTTTTCCGAGTGATCATTTTACCTTTGTCCTTATTTTATCCATTATTGCCAGGAGCTGTTTTTAGTAGTAATTTTTATTCCTTAGCAAGTTCCTCCACTGAATTTCTTGATTAGTTTTTTTGGTAGTTTTCCATTTAACTTGTTGGAATTTATTCACACTTTTACTTTTCTTAACTTGGGCAAGACTTCTTTTTTCCCCTGATGGTTAATTTTCTTGTTTTCGAAAGTTAGTTATGGCTAATGTGTGATATTAAGAAAATAAGTTCTCCTATAAATAATTAGAGTATCACATTCCCAAGAAGAAGATTCCATGTGCATCTCTTGAAATGCACTTTAACCTCGACAGACTTCAGATCCATCACAACTTCTTTAGGAAACGTCAGGTGTTTGAGGTTTGTCACACTGACATCCAGCAAACAAATTGCTACAGGTTCGTGCTGGTATCCAGTTATATTCCTACTAAGAATTTATAGAATATTGGAATTCTAGAGAATTTTAAGAATTTAGAGCTTGCTTTTCCTTAGAAGCTGGGTTCGTTGCTCCTGTGGGAGTATTCTCTACTGAAAGATGTTCAAGGCCACTAGGGTGTAGGTCTTATCTTAGAATAATGCTCTCCTAACGTGAGATTTCTTTGTACTGAGAAAGAAACAGAGGCTTGAAGTGAGACTGTTTTGCGTGGCCTTGCTGGCCCAGTGTGGTCTGGCTGGCCTGCTGCTTTCGTGGCAGAGAAGCAGCTGCATCCCATTCAGAGGAGCACTGCCTGTGTGTAGCTCACCAAGGGAACTGTGTAGATCACCTGGTTGTAGCCTGGGATGTGACAGAAGGAGGAGGGAAGACAAAATGATTATTCTGGATGCTGATCTTTCAGCTCTTACACACTTACTCTCAATTTTTTATTAACTTTTCAACTGATACTTGGTGCAGGGACATGTAATAAAATAAATGTTTAAAAATTGAAAAGAAGGAGTTTTAATGAGTTTGGCCAAGCAGGTTTTGTTTTTTTTTTCTCCGAAAATTTCCAACCTAGTTGCCAAAAGTGTGCTTTCATGAAAGCCTGTGGCCAGCCCACTTGTGTTCATTTAGAACAGAGCTCTGGAGCTTGTGGTGCTTGTCACTGCTTGAATTTTCCTCCGTAGGAACAGGTTTATAAATTCCCATACCAAATCTGTTTGTGGTTATCTTTCCTCTTTGAAATTATTTGTGTGTTTTCACTACATTTTGTATATTTGTAACATGTTTACGTTTTCTTCGGGTTTACCTGGAAATAATGTACCTCTCCTGAAAATACCTGAGGTGATGAAAATTGGATGTTGAATTTTTTTTGCTCAGATATGCATTTCAGGTATTATAGTGAAGATCTTTTCAACAAAGAAATATTGAAGTTATTTTTGTACTGGAGTGGTAAGACTGTACATGGTACTGTTAAACTTGAGTGCTTGTCTTAGAAGTGGTTCATACATCCTCTTTGGGATGCAGCTGTGCCTTTAGAAGTGGTTAAAGCCTAGTCCACTTGTAACTCATCAGCTCTTTGAACTGCAGGCCAGCCATACTGTCATAGTCCTAAGTAAACTGGCAGAAGATGTCAGAAAGTTTGCATGTTGACTGGCTTTAGTTTTATTTAAAATGAGAAATTTAGTATTATATTATCAGGTACTAGAAGGAACTAATGCTGCAGCCATAAGGATATTTGTGCTTGCTATAGTCGTAGCATTAAGTAATTTCTGGTAAGAAGAGTGATCCAAACCTGAAGGTGTGGATCTAGTTAAAGTTACAAAATACTTGAATTTATATTGCTTGGCTCAGCATAAAGTATTGATATGTGGAGTATGTTAAAAGATCTCATAGTTCTTGGTTGGCAGGTTCTAATTTATGTCTTTCAACCAGTAGGTTTTTCTTTCTATCTTAGCTTTAAAAAAATATAAATAGACCCAAACACTACATTTTTTTACTTTGTATGCATAAATTGTTTAGTAGAGTTGTAGTTTTGAAAGTGGCCCTTGAATGTTCTCTGTGGTGTCCTAGGCGGAGGCGGGGAGAAAAAACCCCTACAAGAGGTGTTTCCAAAACCAATCAATGCGTTAAAGTAGAAGAATGTATGTGTGATTTGTATCTTCCTGAAAATGACTGTGGTGTCAGGGGCTGTATGTGTTGAATTTTCCTGATAAATGTTCTTTCATCTGTCAGTGAGTCAGTATCGAAGAGAGCAAACAATTCAGATCAGTCTCTTTCACTGAGGAACCTGAAGAAGATTCCCAGGTGCTTGGCTCACCAGGAGGGGCAATGGGCAAAGAAGCTGTGCTTCTTTGAGTCCCGGCCAAAGTGGGTAGTACTGAGATCCAGGAGTGTATAGTCCTCATTGTCAGTTGATTTTTACATTTGTGAATTTTTAACGTGATGGGAAAACAGGAAGATTTTACTTTAGCTGTAGTGGTACTGTGATACAAAAGTACTCGTGTGGGTTGTTGTTTTTTTTTTTTGGGGGGGGTGGGAGGTTTATGGGGTTTTAGTTCCTCTATTTTTTAAGATTTCAGGCTCTAATTTTGCTGCCACATCCCATAAATTTTGCAGAAGATGGCAAAATGTATGCAGGGTTTTCTACTGCAGTAAGCATTGTTGATAACCTCGTCTAGAAACAAATTAAAGGGCTTGAGGTTGTGAATCTAATACTTGAAACACCATGGATCACAATTAGCGTTGAGTCAGTGTGACAATGAATATGTGTATGAATACATGTACAATAAAAATCTAATAGTTTTTTTTTTCGCGTATTCCTTATTTTTCAGAATTTCTGGGTAGTAAAGGAGGGTGACTGAGAGTTCTACTGCGTTTTTACTGTGGCTTTTAAAATGCATGTAAATGAGTACTTGCATACTTTAAATGGAAACAGCATAAATGCATTGAATGCTGTTTGCTAGTCTTGTCTTGTATACTGGCTATCTCAATATGTTCTACTCAATGAATACAATAATGTATTCACTTTTTAGTAACTAATATTTTAAAATTTTTGTCTTTGAATTGAATTAATCTTGTTCTTGAATTCTGTTTAAGGTAAAAATTTGTGTAATACTTTGTTTGGGACAGGGGGGAGAAGCTTGTTAATGGATGTTAAATACTGATGTACATTTTCACAAGTCTTTGTGAATACTTTCCTGTGGATTCATTGGAAATGACCAGACAGAATATTTGTCTTAGACACGCCCTCCCCCCCCCACCTTTTAGTTGGCAGTATTTCCTTCTAATGTTTTTTTAAGATTTTCCTTTACTAAGAATACTATTTTTATATTACAAAACCAAAAGCCTGCTGTCTCTGGAAACAATTATTTTAAATGAGACATTAGAATTATGCAAAATATGAACGCTTCACTTTTTTTGTAACTATTAACATGTGATAATTTACTCCTGTACTTTGAAGAGTAAATTTATTCATTACTCCTGATGTCATAATTTACTCTTTATATCATTATCAACATTAGTTTTGCAAAATAGAGTAGTAGGCCTTATGGGAATTAGTCATGATTTCTGTTTGCACGTTTTTATATAGCATGTAGTGCAAACATGCGGAAGTCCTTTGTCTTGTCTTGCCCCTTTTCTTGTTTTGGTGCTACCATTAAGGAATATGTTTAGTCAGATATTTACAATCTAAGGGTATTTTTCAGTGCCTCATTTCAAATATCTGACCCTTGGTGCTCCAGGCTGTGTCTGCACTGAAGTGAATTTAAGAACCTTTCTGTTAGAGTAACCTGTAGAAGTTGGTCAGCATCAGTAACATGAAGAAACTGCAATAGTTTGGCTTCCAGCAGATACAGGAATCTGGTACTAGGATGTGAGTTGATACATTCAAGGGCAGGGCTGCTGTCCACTGGAACTTGTATAGGTTGGAGGAGTGTGGAAGTACTGTGAAATTAAACAAAACCACAAAGCCTTGTGCTTGGGAAGGAAGATCCACCTGTAGTGTTTCAGGTTGGAGACAGACTGGCTGGGGAATATCTCTGCTGAAAAGGACCTGGAGATCTTGCTAGACAGCAAGCTGAACACAAGCCTGAAGTGTGCCTTGGCAGCAAAGATGGCCAACAGCATCCCAGGCTGTAATTAACAGAACCACAGCCAGGAGACCAAAGGAAGTGATTATTAATGTCGTTTACTCAGCATGTGATAGATTCCATCTGAAATGCTTCATCCATTGGAAGGGATGCCATCCAGAGGGACTTTGACACACTTGAGGGGTGGGCCAATGCCAACCTCATGTAGTTCGATCAAGCCAAGTGCAAGGTCCTGCACCTGGGTTGGGGCAACCTCAGGCACAGCTACAGGCTGGGCAGAGAAGAGATTCAGAGCAGCCCTGCAGAGAAGGACTTTTGGGGGTGTTGGTTGATAAGAAACTGAATATGAGCTGGCTTCAGTGTGTGCTCCCAGCCCAGAAAGCCAACTGTATCCTGGACTGCATCAAAAGGAGTGTGACCAGCAGGTCAAAGGAGTGATCCTGTCACTCTGCTCCTGTGAGATCTCACTTGGAGCACAGTGTACAGTTCTGGTGTCCTCAACATAAAAAGGACATGGAGCTGTTGGAGCAAGTCCAGAGGAGGCCACAAGGATGATAAGAGGACTGGAGCACCTCCCGTATGAAGACAGGCTGAGAAAGTTGGGGCTGTTCAGCCTGGAGAAGAGAAGGCTGCGTGGAGACCTCAGAGCAGCCTTCCTGTATCTGAAGGGGGCCTACAAGGATGCCGGAGAGACTCTTCATTAGGGACGTGTAGAGATAGGACAAGGGGTAATGGGTTCAAACTTAAACAGGGGAAGTTTAGATTAGATATAAGGAAGAAGCTCTTTACAGTGAGGGTGGTGAGGCACTGGAATGGGTTGCCCAAGGAAGTTGCGAATGCTCCAACCCTGGAGGTGTTCAAGGTCAGGTTGGACAGAGCCTTGGGCGACACAGTCTAGTGTGAGGCATCCTGGCCCATGATGGGTGGGGTGCATGGTGTTGGAACTACATGATATTAAAGTCCTTTCCAACTCTAACCATTCTATGATTTTATGATCCACTTTGGGTCCCTCCAATACAAGAAGAACATCAATCAACTGGAATTGTTCTAAAGGAGGACAACCAAGATGGTGTGGTCAGGCCCCAGAGCACTTGCCCTATGAGGTGAGGCTGTGGGAGTTTGGCTTGCTCAGTTTGGAGAAGGGGGCACCTAACATCAGCCTTCTAATACCTGAATAGAGGCTATCAAGTGCGACACATACCTGAATAGAGGCTATCCCAGTGGCACATGATGGGAGAACAATAGTCAACAGGCATAAATTGAAATGAGAGAGGTTCCAGCCAAATAAGGTGAAAGCTTTTACCATAAAGAAAATCAAGCATTGGAATGAGTTGTCCAAGAAACTGTGTGGTCTCCATCCTCGGAGGTTTTCAAGACAGGCTGGTCAATCTGGTCTGAATTCGGTGTTTATCATACTTTGAGTGGGAGATTGGCCTGTAGACCTACTAAAGTGACTTCCCCAGGATCTCCTGTGATCAGCACCATCATACATGTCATACCTGTGCAGAGATTGGTGATGAGAAGGAAAAACTGTGTGGTGAGATTACATTTAAGTTAAAGCTGTGTCCCACCTTGTGACAGGTGACTTTACTGAGTTACAGACTATTGGTGTGAAGAGAATCCCTGTTGAGGAGTCAATATGGAGTTAAAAGAAATAGCACATCTCCCATGGTCTTCCCTTTATTGCAAGATGCAATATGTTTTTGTATTTCCATTTGTCTTGGGGGAAAAACCTTTGAGGTTAGAGGAAAGTTTATATAAATGATGGGTAAGTAAAGGAAAAAACGTAGAAATTGCTGTCTGATTTAGGTTTAAAGTAGTTTGAGTTTGTAATACATTGAATTTATTTGCATTCAAATATCTTGGGTTTCTTTTGATATTAACCTTAATTCTTAATTTATTGGCAGTCCATTTGTAATTTTTGGCCAAACATTTTTCCCATCATCTGTTACTGATGCATATTTCCAATTTTTACCTTTAGTGTAAAGTCTAGAGGAGCAGAACTAGGAAAATATCAGCTGTTAATTCTGCAGAAAGCAAAGGCTGACATGGATTTTTCTGAGAACTTGAGGGACTTTGTAGTTAGACAGTGGTTCTCCATATTGTATTTTTTGAAAACATTTCAGTTGATATATCCTTATATATTTCAGTTGTGGATGTTTAGAGAAAAGAGTGGATGGTATTCTAACTAAAAGAAAATGATGATGTAGTTCCTGGTACAGATGTAAATGTATTTAATTTTACAAAATTTTCTTCCCTTGGGCATCATGTTCTTTCTGCATAATACTTGGTGACATATTTCATGGTAGCACACTTAACCTTGGAATTTTAGTGGTTTGTTGGGGAAAAACTGTACACTGGAAATCTATCTTGTAATTCAGCTAGTTTTAGCTAGTTTGTCAGGGGCCGTTTGTGTGTGTATGAACTATATAGCAGAGCTGTCTTTAGAGAAAATGGTTTGTCCACGTATTTGTTGTACTATGTTTTTAGGTCTGAAGTGTTTTGAAGTAGCTGAGCTCAGTAAAAACATCTGCAAGGTTACTCTGCAACTTGCAATTTCCCATAGCATAGCAAGCAAGTAGTGTTTGTTTTGCATAAAAAGTGACACGGCAGTTTCTGTAGTCTGGAAAGAACTTGTACAGAACAAGATAGATTTATTCCATAGACCCCGCAAAGTATTTTCTCATTGAGGCATGGAGTCCCACAGGGCCAGGACTCTGCATTTGCCTTTATTGAACATGTTGAGGTTCCTGACCCAGTCTGTTTCTACAAGCTGAGCAGGTTGCCCAGATGAACAGTCCTATTCACTAGTCTATCAACTGCTCCCTCCCTACCCAGCTTGGTATCATTTGCATTTTTGATGCAAATGTGTCCACGTATCAGAAGGGTTAGCTGAAACAAGAACACGAAGTAGAGTTACAAAGAAGACAGTATTGACAGATTTATTCAGAAATGTATTTTAAATATCTTATGTTTTAATATTCTGTTCACTGCATAGATAAATACTCCTACTGTCTTCTGAAGCTTAGAGAAATGCAAACAAACATGGAAAAAACCTTCAGTTTGCAATTGTGAATTGTTGATTTTTTCTTTTTAATGCCTTTTTCATATATCTTAGCATTACAGGAATGAATATGTTCTTTCTCTTTGATTTCATTCCATCATTTATCTTACAGGAGAAGTTTTGCCATTCAGGCAACTGTGTCTCTCCCAGGCAGTTTTACTTTTCTTTATCTCTTTTTCTCTTTGCTTGTACTGACTATATTTTTATTTCTTTTTCTTTTTCTTTCCTCCCTTCATGAGGTGAAAATACCTAAGAATCTGAGAACATTAATTTAGGAGTACAGTAGTATGCTTGCATTGCAGTTTATTTTTTAATGTTATGAAAAAAAAAGGGGGTGGTGGTGGAAGTGTGGAGAGCAACCACTGCGTTGCAAAATGGCCCTGCTACTGAGTGAGAAGGGCAGAGTGAATCCCAGCATGTAGCTCACTGAATGACTAGATAGGTCACACACATCATATGATAGCTTTGTAGTTGGTTTCTTATTAAGTGACAGTGCAGAATTGTTTGCCAGCTCTCCTTGCTCTCCCTGCCCAACATCTTAAGGGTACTTAGTCTGGGAACCGGTTCTGGCAGCCGTTCCTCAGTCTGGCTGTCAGTAACAGCAGACTTCCTTCAGCTGCACAGAACAAACAACTCCTGCAATTGCTGCTGTGACCTGTTACAAAACCAAAGTGCATATTCCAGAAATACCTTTTAAAGGACCTTGTTGGGTATAAGTACATTTTAAAAAGTAAAATGTTATCAATGTGTAATGTTGGAGATAGACCTATTTATTAATTGCAGGAAGATCTCCAGCATCTTGGTGTAACTGGTGGCATATTGCACGAATCAGTCAAGGTGAAAGAGAAGAAAGCAACTAATTTAAAAATACAGTTTTTCTTTTTAATATCTAAGTTATTAATAGGCTGTTTGCGTTTTATTGTAGTGCTGTTTTCACTACTGTATCCAGTCACTTGGTTTCTGTATCTTTTTCTCAGATACGCAGTACGCTGGTTTCAGTTATTGCTGTGCTGCTGTGCTATGGTATTAGTCAACAGCATCTGTTTTATGGTGATGTGCAGTGTTCCTAGAGACCTGTAGAAGGCAGAAGAAGATACCACTTCTAGCTTACCAAAACTCTTTGTCAAAAGTTATTAGAGGCCTGGAAGTTCTTCCCTGTGTATCCACTATCAGGCCTATCTAAAAACAGAATATGTGCTTCATCAACTCAAGATAGCTGTTCTTAGGCTAACTGATTCTGGTTAGTTGGCAGATGGCATGTTTGTTAGGAATTTTGTAGGTGACTCTGGATGTCTACTGAAAATGCAATGAAGGTAACAATGGCAAACTTAAGCTGTTGCTCTCAGTATGTTTTCACATTCTGTTCCAAAAGGACTGTGTGCCTTCCACTGGAGGTGAGGGAGGTTGTGGCACACGTAATGGTCTTTCCCTTACCACAAGTCTGTCACCTGTAGTTATAGCTGCAAAGGATGGAGAAATATATTTGCATGCTTTATCACATAATCACTTTATTTTCAGGAATAGAACCCCCTAAGTAACAATTTATTTCATTCTTTCACTCATTTTTTTACCTCTTCTATAAAAGATATCTGTTAATGGCCAATAGGCAAATATTTCTTTTCTTCTTAACTTTTAAAAACTTTTAAAACTCCTTGAGAAACCTAGTGTGATATTTATTTTACCTTTAATTTTTTAAGAGAGTGAGTTTTTAATCAGTTGAACTCTGATGCAACATTATTTTATATATATTTTTTTAACTTCGGGAAATAATGTGAAAGATGAAGCCATAATGTTTTGCAGTTATCTGTTACCTATATGATATGCATTGTTTTTAAATTCCTCTTTTTACATATCATGAAATAAATGCTCAATATTTAAGGGATGCCACCTATTGCAAGAGCTTTTTAAATTAACTATGTTAACGAAGTTTCTCCCTTAAAAATACTAACTGCTCACTCTTCTCATATTTAGTATCAGTATGTTTTGTGTTTACAGAATGCCTATTAAAAGTTCTATAGGAATTGCTTTGAAAGATATCTGGATACCTTAAAGGTACAAATTGTGCAAATGTGTTTTTGCGTCTTACAGATGGAATGTAATTATACTGGTCTTCCTTCGGTTGCAAATATGTGGCTTTAATGTGCCTTCCTGAAAAAGTGGTTTTGAAAAGTGAAAATACTTGAATATTTGTGTTCCATTTATTAGTACTGGAAGGTTCTTTTAATATAGAATGGGAGTGCTTAGAGAGCTTTAGGCTGAGACTGTTTTCCAGTGCAAGTTTCAATAATTTTGAGGAATAGGTTCCATGAGGGAAATAAGAGTGAAACTTAAACATGCACCACCTCTTCTTCGTCCCCTCCTCCCTACCCAACCACCAAAAACAAATGTGATATAGATAAAGGCAACTTGGTGGGTTATCTACAGTTGATGTAAATATTTTTTTTTTTTTAAATTTGTCCTGTTTCTTGTTTTATTTCATGTGAGGTTTGCAAGGCAAACCTGGCTGGGACTTCACCAGATAGCTGTGTGTGGAGGTATTTATCTGACAGAGACTGCTTGACTTTTTAAACTCTTCTCATTGTTATAATGCAGTCCCAGCTGTAATGTGGAATGCAGCGTGAGCTTCCGGGAAGTACTCAAACACAGCTTTAAAAAAATGCCTAAATAGGAGTATCATCAGTTGGTGACTAAGGGTAACTGAGCTCAGCTTAGCAATTCTTTAATTCTTTTGTTTTCCTGTCTTGTGGTGAGACGTGGTCTTGGCAGTGGGTGTTGTGATAAAGGAAAGGAAAGGTGAATGCTGCTCATGAAGCAGGAACTGCAGGAGGCTATGTTTGTTTCTCTTACTTGTTTTGTAATGAAATCTGTTGTTTCAGTGAATAAGCAAGAGGCAATGACATGTAGAATTGCACGTTCTAGTGAGATACTACCCTGCCAAGATTCCTTTCATTTACAACATTTTCCAGAAAAAAACTTTTGACCAGAAGCATCATACTACAACTTAGTAACCTCATCTGAGAACTAGAGAATTCAGTATTTCTGAAAGTACAGTTTAACATCTTAGTGTAAGGGGCTGGTGTGATGAGAATGAGGAGAGTTGCTTTGTCTCTGTATTGTTGTGAACTTCAGTATTTTACATGTTGTTTTAGTTACTGAACCATATACTACTTAGAGTTGCAATATTTGGTCACATTGTAGCTAAGTTTTAAAAATTAATTTCAAGTTTTCCACTACTCTTAAAACCTTTAATGTGAAAGACAGTACCGATTCTTTTTCTTTGCATCTTAAGAGGGTTTTTTTGTACTGTTTTACTGATGATGCATTGCAGTTGGAATTCATTGCAGTTCATAGCTGTACTTTGCTGGTGGTAAATTAAGTACTCATGTCTTTTATTTAAGCGAGTAGCAATGTTTTCATTACACAGTAAAATTTATGGTTATGCATACTAGCTGCTTACATACTTCTAGTAATACAGTTACTGCTTACATATTTCTAGTAATTGAGAACACAAAATCCTGCAGGAAAGACATCATTACTACATAAAAACACACCGAGTGATTTAGTAAGTTCTATGTGTTGGGCCTTAATTGCACAGGTGAATAGAACTCTGTTTGGAGATTGAGGTGGACACTTTTTGTTTTCTTTTTGGAGGCCATCTGGTGCATTCCTTTTGTATTAAAAAAACTGAAAATAGCATCAACTCTTTCAAGTGCGGGCACTGAGAGGATGGGAGAACTTGTCAGAACAGCTAATTAAGGAGCAGATTTTTTTTTTTTTTTTTTTTAATTTTCTAAGCAAGATGAACAAGATACCAAAGACAAAAAAATTAATGGTTCCACAAAACACAACTGTGCCTCGTGAATCTGTTCATGTTTGAGTGCACATTCAGAACTGGGTCCAGCTGTAATGCAGATGGAGAGACTGCTCAGTCCATGCAGCTGATCCCTTTATCTTTTGACCTGGAGTGTATGACACATCGGATAAGGGATTCATTCCTCTCTCCTGCATTCCATTTCAGTAAATCCTTCCATGCCAGTCACCTCGTCCTAAGCACGGTGGTTGTTGTTGGGTCTTTTTTAATTCTTCTTTTTGTCGGTTCTGAAGTTATTTAGGGAAACTCCAGAAACAACATACGCAGAAAGAAGGATGTATCCTGCTGACATGCTCTTCCTTTTCCAGGAACTGACGTTCTCTTCACTTTGACTGACAAATACAAGGGATATTATTTTAATAGTTGTGTGAAATAAAATAAAAAGGGGGAGGGAGACTGAAGTATTTGAGAATTTGAAGAGTAACTTCAGTTACACTCTTGGAAGTTGTTTAATTTTGTGATTAGACTGCTAATTAAAATACAGAGTTCTAAAAAACTAGCTGGAAGAAAAAACAGAACAAAATCCTCTTGGTTCCACAAAGGAAAACTGTGCCTCACTAATCTATTAATATTCTCTGAGTGCATAAACCAAGCAGTGGATACAGCCGAAGTCACTTACATCGTTTATTTGAAGATTCCAAGTCCTTTGCCAGACTCCTTCAAAATAGGTTGGGGAAATTACAAGGCAAGGGCCAGTCAGGAATAGGTAGTGACCAAGAGAGCTGAAAGAAAACATAAGGTTACTATAATTATTTACCACAGCAGGAGTGTTCCCTTTTAGAGATGAGAATATTTATATGCAATAAATGTCAGGAATAGAATTAGAAAAATTACAGATACTAGAGTTACTTATTTAGTTATATTATTTAGTTAGGATCAGTGAAAACCCTTGGGGGAACTTTGGGGGAGCCAATTACTTAGAGGAATAGCAAGATGGCAGATGAAGTTCAGTGCTGATGAATGCGAAAGCATGCATATCGAAGGAAGTAATTTGAACTGTGCAGAAGCTTTACTGTGTTATGAATTAATTTTACAAATTTAGAAGACGTCTGAGCAACAGTTTGGAGGACAGTTGAAGATCTCTGGCTTGATAAACAACAGTGCTCAAAAAGAAGCTAAGATCTGTTAGCATTGTGGAAATAAAACACAAACCCCAATAGTTCCGCTGTTGCCTGGAACTACAGAGGCAAGAAATTTGGGCATGATTACTAGAATAGCAAGGTAGATGAAAAGCTTGTGGAGGTGTGTGTATCATCTGAATATTTGGACCATTTTGTCTTCAGGAGTAGCTGTTTGAAGTTGGGGAAAGTGTGCAGATTTTGGATTGGAAAGCTGTGAAGCAATGCAAAGAGATCTTTCTGCTCATGTTGAGCAGGGGCAGTCAGTAGAACAGACCATTTGTGAATGCAGACCCCTCCATTAGGTCTGTGTAGTGCACAGCTATGTTCTGACAGCTGTTCCCAGGGGCTTATTATGGAGGTGAAGAATTCAATGAGATTTTTAAAGTATTTTTTTGTAGTAATGGCTCAAGAGAACAAAATTTGAAAAGATTGTAACTTCTGTGCTTGTGCAAGAAGTCCAGCACATAATCACTAATAATTGGAAGGAAGCATTTATTAGGTCATGTTTTTCCATTGCAACACACTGGCTGGGCTTTTGCTTTGTAAGGTGGCACTGAATTGCTACTCAGATTTGAAATAAGAATGAGAAGTAGCCGAATTGTTTCAAATTACATATTGTGTACCTATTCCATCAACTTACTTTGTTTCTTGAATGTTTTACAGGAAAATATTACTTGAAACATTTGAAAATATGTCATGTATCATCTTTTCTCATCTTCTGCAACCCGGTATATTGTTGTCTTTTGTATAGCAAAAGTTATATTGGCAAGTCTGAAGGCAAAAATTAGAAGCAATGTTAAATGCTCAGAGAAACATTTTTTGAACAAGACAAAGTGATTGTAAGATCCCGTGATGTATGCAGGAGAATAAAAAGTTCCTTCTTTTCACGAAGATCACCTTGTGTTTCTGTTTTTACATAGGAAGCATTCTCTTTAGTTGAAGGATTTCTAGGTTAGTGAACAAAACCTTTTTAGTTATGCAGCAGTAATTTTTTTCAAATCCTTTAACTGAGATAAATTTAATTTTGGATAGAAATTCCATGTGTAGGGGAATGGGCTTTTTTTCTTTTTTTACCCTTACATTTAAAAACAAACATGAAAACCAATAACCAAATACCCTTCCTTTTCCCCAGAACCTCCACTAATTTTGTCTGGGCTCTGAAATGAGTACTTTGTTTCAACAGATAATAATCAGTGGCATAATGAAATTCTTTCCTACATAACTGTACAAAATATGAAGTCTTGCCACTTCAAAAATAACTAATAATTGCTTGGGAAATGATTTGTTACCCTAATTATTTGATGGTGATTGTCTATAGTACTCATAACTAATTGTCATTGTGTGTCCCTTAACTGTATCTGCTGTACATTGATGTATTTGCATTGTAGTACCTGTATGGCACTCAAGCTGGTGTTGGGCGTTGTGTACCTGCTACCTCCTCACTTTTTTTTTCAATGCTTGTCTTTGTGCCTTAGACTGGTGGTGGCCTTTTAATTTATAAATCACAGCTGATTAGAGGAATTATATCTGAGCATCTCATATTATTAATAAATGTTCCTCTTCCTGCTTGGAACAAGTGAAGCAGATGTCATTAAAAATAAAGTGCTAATTAATGGAAGCAGTGCTTCCGATTTAAATCATGTCTATAAGTAAATCTTCTGTAACACTAAACAAGCTTTGTAGGTGCATAAAAATAAATTTGGGCTTCACAGTGAATTCTAGGAAACAGCACAATGCAGCAAATACACAAGTCTCATTTCTGAGCAGCAGCAGAACTATTTTAAAAAGATTATCTTGCTCAACCGAATTTCTGCTAGCAGGTATTTTTCAGCTGCCTTTTCAACACTGAGAACAGTTGTTACTGAAAAATATGCTAACCAGCATGGCTGCTTAATACCTATCTAATTCAAGGTCCTCAGTTGGCACCATTGCCAAAAAAACAAGCCATCACAGACATGCATGTGATACTTCTTGCTTTGTTAAACCGATTGTAGATAAAGCAGGTAATTCTGAGATAAATGTACGTGTTACTGATAATTCTGTTGTGCTTCTTTTTAGGCCATAGGTGGAATAAGCTTTGGTTTGTTTTCTAGAAATTGTATGTGTTGGAGGAGAAACTGGCTTTACAACTGTGTGTGCAGGAAATAACTTTGGAATCAGTGTGACTGTATGATACATCAGCTAAATACTACTGACCAACTTTCTGAGAATAATCTCTCATTATTAAAAATAACTGTTCTTCTTATGTTTCTAGCTGATACAGGATTTTACTATTTGGATTTCTAGAAATTTGTATCCTAAATGGAAACTTTTTGTATTTAGTGTGGATTGCTGACATTCTTAAGCTCGGAGGTGTAACTAGTGAAGTAAAAGCTTGGAAAAGCCGCTGCTGCTGCTTATTTTGATCCAAGGCTAACAAATATTTGCCAGCTTTCACTTCCGAATGTATTTCTTTTGTTTTGTTTTGTCTTTTTTAATCCAGTGTGTTTCGTTTTGCTAATTAATTTTAATTTTCATTATGCTAACATTTCTTCTATGTATATCTCTTCTAAAGAAGTTGTAGAACTCGAAGGCTTTGGTTATGAGGATGGTTGGGAGTGTAGCTCTTGCACACTCACCATTAAGGATGACCGTCACTGTTCAAATCCTTTTGTAATATAATAAATAGAAAAAAAAAGGCTAACAAGTATTTGCCAGCTTTCATTTCCGAATGTATTTGTTTTGTTTTGTTTTGTTTTTTTAATCCAGTGTGTTTCGTTTTGCTAATTAATTTTAATTTTCATTATGCTAACATTTCTTCTATGTATATCTCTTCTAAAGAAGTTGTAGAACTCGAAGGCTTTGGTTATGAGGATGGTTGGGAGTGTAGCTCTTGCACACTCACCATTAAGGATGACCGTCACTGTTCAAATCCTTTTGTAATATAATAAATAGGTATGTAAGGAGCGGAGTGGCCACTTTAATTTTTCTAGTAGTTAATGTAGCAGTGTAGGATGGCAGACAACGAAACAATTTCATATAAAACTGGGTGGAATTAAAAGACCATCCTAAAATACAAACCAAGGTGTTGTAGCTCTTTCTGTTCTGAAATCAAGAAAAAGAGCTTGCTACTATGCTGCTACAAGAAGGAATGCATCAAGGAAACTTGGGTCAATCATCAGATGATTCTGGTAATTCCACAAATGCCAAATACAGAGCTGTAGTAAGTGAAGGAATGTGGTGGTTGGAGGGTATCGTCATACAGGACATTCTGGCCATGAAGGAAAAGAGGTGGGTACCTGTCACTGTCATAATTCTGCTGTTCCGGCCATTAGATTGTTCTCCCAGTTCCATTATCCTCACGTTATCCAAAGAAACCCAGGATGTAATTTACTCCAGGAAGGGTAATATTTAATGAGTAAGACTGTTCCAGTTCCCAGGTTTGATGAATCTCTCTTTTCAGTATTGTACAGTTATATTTGATAGCCCCAAATTCGGGTTACTTTTCACAATGTCTTTCCTGCATTCTGCAGCACGGATTAACATACAGCTTGATGTCATGTCTACAACATGTTTCTCTGAAAAGTAAAGCGTGCATATGCTGGATAAAAAGCACAAACATAGTAGCAAGTGCAGAGATGTGCAGTTAGGGCTTAAAGTTCCCAGTTGTTTACAGAGTGTTCAGCTACTACAGCATATCGCTTTCCCTTTTCAAGAGCTGTGGACTTTCTCTGAGCAACCTGAATGCCCTCATCAGCCTTTCATTCTATAATTGAGCTGTTTGACACTGTGTCTCAAGGAAGCAACTCTGAGCAGCTTCCTGTGCTCCTCATTAGATAGCTTCCCCTACTTAGGTTGTCGTTAATTTCCTGGAGGATACTGGGTCCACCCCTTTGTGCCTAAAGCTAGATGTCTTTTTTAATATTAATAATAACTGTAATAAAGGAAGTTTTTCTGTAGGGAGAGGGGAATTTATGGCACCATGATGCTCAGTAAAAATGGAACAAAACAGAAAAAACCTGCCATCACCAGCCAGAAAAACCTTAAAAATCCACAAGACTTTTCCAAGCCTCATTAAGCTTTGCAACAGTAAATGAGCTTAAAGGTGTCTATGTAATGCACGTGCCAAAACAGTAACTTGTATGTGCAGGTAAGTATGAAGTACTTAACAGTTAGTACCTCTGTTGGGCAGTACAAAGCATTGGTAAGCTGTGGTATCAAGTTAGTTCAGTTGGATGGTTTCTTGAATTTTGGTATCAGTTCTGTGGGCTAAGAATGTACAAGAATCTGTGTGATAAACTTTTGCTTATAAAGCTGAATTCAATCTATATATGTGTTTAAGTAATGTAAAAATGATCAGCCTTTTTGAGTTGCCACCTGGTTTTAGTTAGAGGAAATCTAAGGTTGTTTGAAGTTATATTTTCAGGCTTTTATTTCTTTTACAAAAATGCAGGCAGGAGATGCATATTCTTCTGTCCTAAGATTACTCACAGGTTATGTTTAGGCACCTGAAATTCTTGTGCACGTTGTACTTAACTACATAGTTAAACTTTCCAGTCTTTAATGAAGACTAAGTATTTGTCTCTGCATAAGTGGTTAGTATCTCTATGCTGTTGTGAATGTGTGAATTTCAGTTCTGCCATCAAGAACATTGCTTTTTGAATCATGTTAGAGTCACAGAATCATAGAATGGTTAGGGTTGGAAGGCACCTTAAAGCTTTCATTCAGTTGACAAATTTAGGATATGAGAATACATCTCTTTATGTGTAATTTTGCTTATGTCTGCCTCTCTAATCCAGAATCTTATTAACCCTTATTAATGCTAATACTGGAGGGGTTTTTTAAGTGTTATAGTTATATAGAAAAGCCCATTTGTCCTTTTTGTATTGTATCAGTTTCAGGCAAGAGTGGCTACTGCTAAATGTGCTCTGCCAATTTAAAATCACATCTCTGTTTAAATGTTTACGGTACGTTATCTTGTACAGGCTAGTGATTTGCACCAAGGCAGTCGTATTAACATATTCATGCCAGTGGCATAATTTTAAGCATATATATTGCCTGGAGGATTAAGTGTTCCTTATATCGTGGAGCTCTTCATAAAACAAAGAAACTTCAAGGTTTGGAATGTAGTCTCTAGTATCACATTGCCCATTTGTCTCTGTGCTGCTTATGCAACCGCTTATGCTTTGCGCTTTTTTTGTCAGAGAGGAATGTATGGTGCTTAATTTCGACTTTTGTTTTCAATTTATTTGCTTTATAAGTATAACCCAATTGTTTGTCCTGAAAGAGAAGAAACTAAAGATACATAGACAAACATCAGAACTATGCTTTTAAAATTCTGATGTTACTGTGCATGGTAAAACCTAGAAAAAATACAATTTAGTGAATTATACCATGTGTCTCTACTTTTGATGCTGAAACTTGTCAAGAAAGATCCCTGTTAACTGAAGAAAGGTGTATGTTGTATCCCTCATCAAAAGTTTAAAACCCCCCTGTGTCTGGAGGAGGCAGGCTGAAGCACAGTCAGATTTGCAGATGATGTCAGACTGGAGGGTGCAGTTTGATGCACTGGAGAGCAGATGCCATTCACATGAGCTTGGGCAGGCTGGAGGAAAGGACTGACAGCAACCTCAGGAAATTCAGCAAGAACAAGCGGAAAAAGCTTTCGTACTCGCTCTCTCCATCTGTATAAGTTTATAGAGCTAAACAAAACTACCTCTTATGGCCATACCCCCACTGTGTTATACTTTTACACCTAGTTCAGTTACTGATTCCGTGATATATTTAAAGTTTTTAGATCAGCTCATCTTGGCTTCTCTCTTTTGGAGTTTGGAAACCCATTAAAGTATCCTGCCAAGTTGCTGTCCTTTTCAAAACAGCCATGCTTCACTCATCAGCAACTCCCAGAGAGAGGACAAACAGCTAAAGGTGTAGACTCTTCGGCTTCTTTGAGCTTTCTACTCCAGTGTAAACTCTGACCTGATAGGTGTGCTTCTTTTCTGCGTGCTTCTTGATAGAGTCCCAGTTTCCTGTTTCCCTCTGTTGGGTTTGAGGTTGTTTTTTTCAGTTCAGGAGCCTGAGGACCACTGAGCAGCTTGGCTGGTGGTGTGTGCTTCATCACTGATAGAAGCACAGAAGATTTTTTTATGTGCTGAAGACTGTTAAAGCTAATGAGTAGAGATTTCACTGTAGCTATGAATGGTTCCCATTAAACTGCTGAGTTTGACTAATATAACAACTGATATACAGAATTTAGAGTGTAGTATAATTTTTGTATTTATAATGCCTTTTTCTTAGCACTAAAAAAGGAAGTTAATTTTTCATTTATATTTGCTGAACTTGAAAACTGCAGAGTTTAGTAAAAATTACAGCAGGACTATGAAGTGCTTAATCAGTATAAAAATGCATCTTGATGGTTTTATGCTTTAGCAATGTCTGCTAAACCTTCAGCAGCCCATTGAGAATCTTCCAAAGTGAATTTTCGTTACACTTATCTAAACAATTTTAATAATCTGAGCGAATATACTCCATTTTGAGGTTTATGTAGATGAATAATGCGGAAAATAACTGCTTAGGGAAAAAATAGCTCTTTATGTGGAAAGTTTGCTGTCCTTTTCAATGTTCGTCTACATATTTATTGGTACTGTGCTCAGTAAAATTAGCTTTCTTCATCAGCACACACAGGGTAGGTGTGTGTTTCAAATATACTTGCAAGCCCAGCTCTCCCTGAGTGCTCCTTCAGATCAGGAGAAATTCCAGAGCAAACCGAATAATCTCTGTTGTCTCTTCAACTCTTCTGGCTGTTTGGTGTTTCTTAACAGGGAACTTTCCCATCACTGCCAGTTTTCCAGGATTCATCTGTGGCCTACCCCCTGTAAAGCACTGAAGACATTTCATTGGGGAAGGCATAACATGGCTTTAACCTCCCTGGCAGACTTTAAATTATGCATGGTTTGTGAGATTATTTTTCTATAGACACTTTCTCAATATTAAAAGAGAAGAATATTCTTGGGAAAGGCTGTTGTTTTCAGGCCTTGTGCCTAAAGGACTTTGCAGTGGTATGTCTAGGATCACTTGAGAAGATGGGAGGTGGCAGAGTTGGGCAATTTGGGGAAATTGGACCCTGTTGGAATGCTTCTTCTTTCAGGCTGGTCTGCTTTTCTCTGTAGGCTAACAGAGATCGGGGTTGTGACAGGGAGAGTGTTCGTTCGTTCCTGGGGTAATTTGATTTTTGGACCTCCGGATATTAGGGTATTCTTGCTCTTTCTCCTGGTGTGTGAGCTTGAAGACTTACCCATGTGCTTGCTGGGCTGCCATGAATCCTGTTGTCAGCTTTAGTGCTACACTGAGCTATTTGGATCACCGATGACTTTCCAAATTTGTAGTTTGAATAACAGAAATGTGGTCTGTAGTGAAACTGTAGTTTTGAACTGTGCTGGGGACCAGAAGAAGAAGGCATTTGAGTTATATTCTGCATTCCTTAAAACAAATGTGGTAAAGAGGTCACATTCAAGGATTTTGTCCTGCTTACACTTTATTCTCAACAGAAGAGATTCTAATTCTGGTTACTGTAAATGGAGTTAGACTAGCTAGATTCTGAGAAGCTGAGATTCTTTTTCTTTGTGTTCTACCTGCATTTCATTTCTTAGAAGTTTAACCCACAGCTACTGCTCTGTGGAGCTTTTGGTAATTGGTGGTAAGAAGTAGGGCATTTTCTTTAGGAACAGAATTGTGGAAAAGCAATTTAGGTACAAGTGTAAAAGAATGTAATGCAAATAATGTGGAATGCTCCATATGGTATACTACTTGCAAGAGGAAAGAAATGGTAGAAGAGGAAGAAGGGATGTTTGGACAGTTTCTTATAGTAGTTAACAATACAACTGTTAAAACCAGATTTATATTCAATAAAACTTAATAATGCTACCTAAGATTTATCAAAAAGATACGTATGTCACTATCTGAATACAGATTTCTTACTATGACAAAACCTGTACTGTGCTTCCTAGGGAAGCAATCTGGCAATACAGAGCTGTCCATGCTTTGAGCATCTGAGTTGCAGATTAACGATGGCTTTGGTGCAGTTCTGCAAGGATGTTGCTTTCCAGTTTCTCTGCTGGCCTGCTTTAGGAAACAGTACTGCACTTTCCTGCCTCTGTGGAGAAGTAATATGGGCCTGCAGCTGATTTTGCTTAGAATATGCTGAGAAGTCTGTGCATTGTGTTTCAAGATCTGGAGCAGTGGTGAATGCAACACAGAAATTATGTCAATGGTTTCTGCATTGACAGCTGGAGTCTCACTGAGTTTGTCAGCTTCAGATATGAGCTCAATCTGTGTGAGACTATTCCCACAACGTTCACTTTCCAACGCTCAGACTTGGGCAAGCTTTCTAGAATTGGGGTTGCATGGTCACTCGTGAGCTGAAGTTGGTCAGTTCCACCCTGAACACAGTGTAAAGGTTCTTTGCAAACAGCAATGTATGTTGTTTAGGGTTATCGATCTATAACAACTTCTGTTATCAGTTTGTAACCTAACAGTGAAAATAGAAAACTTGAGCCTCTGAGTGAAGTCAAAAGAGGGTGGAATTATGTTTTTTTTCTTTGTTGCTGGGCTTAGAAAGGAACGTACTCTATTGAATTCACATCTGGTTGACTGATTTCTTCATGGAGAAACTCCAAATTAATTGTGAAGATTAGAGTTTAGTTCATGGGTTTTCAGGATTTTGAATGGAATTTGAAGTATTGTGTTTTCAAGCAGTGGACAAATCAGTTTTCTCATAGGTATTTGTTCATGTTCTAATTTTGGCATTTCTTTGTCTACATTCTAATTTTAAAAACTGTTTTATACTTCATGTTGTGTCTTGGGATTTCGTAATGTGCTCAGTCTTCTCACAGATATGCACATGAATTCATTATAGTTCCTCATGACAGACAGTTCTCATCTAAAAGTCGTTGCCAAGTTAGTTGTAATCAACTTATTTATCAAAATAAACTGCTTATAAATGAGAATGGAATTTGCAAATCATAAAAAAATTTGATGAGTATATTAATATGCACAATTTGTTTTTCGAAGAGTACAAACACGCTAGCTTACTCTTGCCTTATTTTCTTCATAATAATAATGGTTAACAAATGTATTTGTATCCGAAAGAGGTCTCATGAGCAAGATAAAGGAAAATTAGCCTGTAGAAAGTGTTTGCCAGCTAAAAATGTCTTTCTGCTCAAACTTTGTGAATCACTCTCTTTTGCATTTAAATTCACAGATTGCAAATTATGTAATTTTTTTTTTTTTTTTGCGTAAGTTGCTCTGGATTTTTGGAATATCCAGCATTGCAAAACTTCATAGTTTTCCACAGTTTTGGTGTTTCATTATTGACTCATTTCTGGCATTTCTCTAGATCTTTATGCATATACATTTCTGGTAAGTGTATTGTATTCCAAGGTCAGAACCTGGAATCTCCCATTAAACTTTTCTTCATGGTCTCTATTTGGAAAAGGTTGGTGGGGTTTTTTTGTTGGTTTTTTTTTTTTTTTTCCCCTTGATTAAAGTTAATTCAAACTAATACCTAGCTTAATTTTTCTGATGCTTTGTGTTTTAGATATATCTTGCTTCTCTAGTGTAAGATTTTATAGAAGTTATTGTCCTGTCTATGCCTCTGTGCTTATACAGTAGCCTAAAATTCTGTTTGAACATTTGTGCTAGATCACACAGGCCGAGCAGTTTGTCTACATTATTTCCTATTAGAAAACAATCCTTTGAGCCTTCAGGTTGATAAAAATATCCTGAGGATAAGAATACCCTGTCTTCAGTTGCCATGTTAAGGGTACATAAGAGTGGTATGCAGATATTACTAAAATACTTAAGTACTCACTTTTATAATTGTGATGCAAATGACAGCCACATAAAATGGTTGCGTGGTCATATTTGATATTTGAGTTAGTTGGTTGAAGACATGTTTATTCTGGCTAAGGAAATAAAACTTGAGATTGAAAGGTGATGTTCTGGACAGCCCTGACAACATTTTGGTTTTTTTCAAACTTCAACATCTTTGATTTCAAGGAACTTGAATATTGTCAACAGCTTGTTGCAACACATCTGTGGACCAGGAATCTAAAGACCAAGTTTAAGAAAAGCTTTTGCTGCCAGTTCCAAATGTTTTCATAAGGAAGACATGAGGAGGTTTAATTACTCTAAGTTTTCTGGAGCTTTTTCCCCCTGAGTTCTCCATGCACATTATGTAAAGTCATTGTAGGAGGCATTTCTCTAAAAAGCTGTTGTCTTTGGTTAGCCTTGTCAAAAGAGAAAAACTTTCCTGGGATTTTTGTTACAGTAAGTTAATCTAGAGACAGAACTGCTCCAAACAGTCACTCAGTAGATTGTTTTTCTAATTTAAATTTCCACACTCTCTTGGAAGGGATCATCTCCAATCTTGTTTAGGCCCTTAATTAGCTCAAAGAGGAGGATACAAATAGAATGATGCTGTTCTGGATTGATGACCAAGTCCATGTGTTACAAATTCTCCCTCTGGTGTTGGTCTCATGTCCTTAAAGTATTATCACTATTGAGTTGTCACAGTCGATGAAATACACTGCGGGGGTGGGGAGTGG
>NW_009910505.1:67363-101889 GCF_000696875.1 Nestor notabilis
TCCGATCTCTATAACAGCCTTTATGCCTCTCTAGACACTGACTTCAATAATATTCTTACTGCTCTGTAACAGCAAAAGGAGGAGATTGGGAAATGGACACAAAGGTGAATGAAGGTATTCAAATAAGAGCCTTTGGTGACATGGTCTAGTGTGAGGCGTGCCTGCCCATGGCAGGGGGTATGGAGCTAGATGATCTTAAGGTCCTTTCCAACCCCAGCCATTTATGATTTGCCATTTGAATCACTATGAACACCATCAGTTCACTTTGGTGATGTTTCTGTATTTCTTTCTCACAATTCTGTTGATATGTAAAGTTTTTTGTTCCAATAGAGGTAAAGAATCTATTTGCATTATATTACCATACAAAGACAGGTTTGAGGCATGACTGATTCTGTAACCTTGTTCAAGAGATGGTTGTGACCACTTTGTCTGCAGTTCTCCCTTTAGAAGGTTTTTTTTCATGTGCTTTTGTTTGTAAGTAAGATTTTTTTTTCCCTAGGATAAGTATTAGAAAGTCTTAACTTATTATTGCTTAAAATAAATTTTAATTCAGTACTCATACTGAAGTAGTGAATACCTTAGAGATGATCAGGAATGAGTAAGATCAGTCAAGATCCTACATAAATCAAGACAGTCATCTCCTACTGCAGCCTCTGATGTGTTAAAGGCCATTGTGGAAAGGTCTAAAGTCACTTCCTTTGCTGTAAATGGTTGTTTCCTGACACAGGGGGCAGTTCCGTAGAGCTGCTGTGTTCAAGGCTCATATCACAACATCATGTTTTATTAAGATTTGATAATTTTAAGTCTGTGGCAACTTTGCCGAATCTCAAATGTGTGACCCGTTTTTTTTAATACTAGCAGTATTGCTGAGTTCCCTGACATGAAAACATTTCCAAAAGTATGTCTGCTCAGCATTTCTGAAAGTTTGGCCCTGTGACATGGTGTACGCTTGTAGCAATTAGGGAGTACCTGTAAAAAGTGGCCTTTCAACATCACACAGAAAGTCAGTGGTGGAGGCACAGGGTTATGTGCAAGTTTTTATTGGTCATCTGTGTGACTCATGAAACACTTGTATTATTTTGCTGTACAAACACTTCTTGTGATTTCTGCTTATAATTGCCCACCTATTTCAGCTGTTCTCTCTGTCTCTTAGAAGCAATGAATAGTCCTTGGAACATTTGCGTGCTTAGCAGGAGAATTAAGAAATCACCTTTAAATTTCAGCAGTGTCAAATAGAGGATTATGCTTTTATCTTCCTTATTTTACCACTACCTCACAAATACTTTTAGAGCAGGGATTATTATGAAATATGTTTGGATTATTTTTGCCTTTTGTCTCTGGTTTTGAGGGTTTTGTTTTTAACATTGATTGTGTGTTGGGGCACAAGAGGGAGTGGCCATTTAACTGTTTGCTTTCATAGTAGTCTTTGTTTCATAGTCTCAGCTGTAGGCAGTCTTAGTTTCATTACTTGGGTTGTAAGTGGAATGTATCCTTTGGTGGTCTGTGGTGCACATCAGCATGATTCTGCCACAACAGAATTGTCTAAAATCCACATCAACTGTCAGTAGGAACTTCACTGATGTATATGAAGCACAGTGCGTGTTATACTGTCTGTGTTTTCTACCCAGCTCATCTCGCTTCTTTTAACAGAGGATAGGCACAGCTTTCCATGCTCCTTCACTTCTGAAGTTCCTTTTGCTCACAAAAGGTGACACATTTACAGGTGATGACTTTGCTAATAAAATTGGCTTGCTGTGCATCAATGAATTGTGAATTTATCCTTGTATACTATCCAAATGTGCTCATTTTCATAAAATGTTTCTAGTAGACTCATTAGCAAGTGGCTGTAGTCAGTTGGTCAGGGAAATGAGTAATTTCCCACTCCCAGATTTCTACTACTGGGAAGTAGTAGCATCAGTTTATATCCTACTTTCTGGAGTTCAAAACAGTTTCCAAATCACTGTGGAAATACTGGATTTGAAATAATGCTCTAGTTTTGGACAGCTGAAAGATGCCAAGTATGTAGTAGAGCATAATCTTGTCTCCTTAGATATGTTCTGAACAATAGTTTTGAAGTTAAAACAAAAAAAAGTAAGAAAGACGTTATAATTCTGTAATGGTTTTGGAAAAGTGAAAGGCATTAGAGGAATTGAAAACAATTTGTGTTGCAAAACAGTGTGAGAGGTTGACACGTTGCGTGCAAAGTTTGATGAAAATGTTAAGAAAGGTGAAAATGTAGTGCAACTTTTTAAATGCATCTTCAAGATGCATTTAATGTTACTTGAAGATTTATAATGTTTTAATGCTAAGAATATTGGCATCAAATCACAGAAAGTGCATTTCCCTCATGAAATTATTCTGGTAATGAGACAGCTGTTAGCAAGTCACAGGTTTTAAAGGATATGATCAAGGGTTTATGTTTGTAGTGTTTCTGCCTTTGTAACTTGCCTTGCAAAATGTTGAGTTGCAAGCTATCATTCACAGGTAGACACTTACTTTTTAAAGGCACATATAGTATCAAGATATGTACCATTTTGTAAATAATCTTCTTAGCTATAGAGTTCCTGCTTCATGGAGTACAGAACGTAAACCTTTAGAAACTCATAGGAGTATCAGTCAGTGTAAAGATTCCCCACTCTTTCAGTTCATTGCTAATTTAAATCATTTGAAAACTGAAGTAATTCTGTATATATATAATATAGTATTTTACTATATTATAAGCAAGACATTATTCTTAATCTTTGTTCTGTGTTGTACCTTTTACCTTATCCCACAAGCATAGCTTTATTTGCTTCGTAAGCTGTCTTTGTGCCTGTTGTTGAGCAGTTGGACACGGAGAAAATGGACAGTAGAATGACAGTTGTGAATGACAGTGGACCTAATGATTACTAAAATAGGAAGAATAACTTTAATTTTAATTGTAACCACATTTGCTGGCTAAGATGCTATTAAACATCATTGTATCTGGGGATTTACATGAAATCATGCAGAAATACATGCAGTTTGGTTTGGAGAAAGAAGAGCTGTGTTTTTTCTTGGCGAGTATTTAAGACACGATAGGCTAACATTGCATTGGTAGCTGTGAACACGCCTGGTAGAATATGCCACTTTCTCAATGTTGTGGGCTTCCTCTGTTATTTTGTTATGTTTTTATCACCAAGTAAACCAGAGAAGTAAGAAAGGTCTTCAACAACTGAAATTTAGGATGTTAGTGAAGATCTGAGTTACTTCATCTAAGAATATCTAAAAAGTGTTCTTAAAAATACAGAAGTCTTAATGCATTTCCCTAAGACAAATGTACCTTACTATATGCACAGTCATCGCAGATGTGGAGGAATGCCTGGATTGTTCAGATCCCATCATTCCAGAAATTTTAATCACTATCATTACGGGTAGAGGGTGGGGTCAGTGTTTCAGGGAAGAGGCCAACAAGTAACACATTGCTATGCTAGTTCCATCAGTTTGAATTATACATAATTTTGTTGTTAATGTTGCCTGTAGGAAAAATCTTTGTCATGTTAAAATATGTGATGTAATGCTGTGTGTTCCTTATTGCTATGCTTTTGCATTTATGGAAAAGATCATGGATTCCTTTCTTTCTGAGGCAAGGCTAGAGATTTTCTTTCTACAGTCTACCAGTTTCATTTTTACAAGATGTGAATTCTACCTGGGGATTGTTAATCTCTGAGGTTCTTCGGGGCAGAATACTCAATATATGCAAAGGAACATCAAATAGAAATCAGAGTGTACAGGCAGAAGCAAATGATTCTCTCAGGATTGAGTCATGGCTACAGCATTGCTGTCTCTGTGGTTTTGGATTATTTTTTTAGTGAGACATAAACCTGAGGTCTGCTCACTATAAGCACTAAAGATCTGACCATGCAAATGTAGGAGCATTAGCCACTTTGTTTTCTTTACACTTCTGTCCTGAGTAATGACATTCTGCCTACGCTTCTCCAGCAGCTTCCCTGTGATGAAGTGTGTTGTGTCAGCTTTAAAATAGTTTTGAAATTTCCTGAATGGATGAAGAGAGTTTCAAAAAGGGCATGTTACTCTTCATGAGTGGGATACCACCAAAACGTATAATCAGTGTGAGCACTGCTGGAAGTCAAGCTGAATTGGATTGCAAAAGGTAGTGGAGTGAGGGTTCTTTAGCTGCACAAATGGCTACAAAAAGAAATAGCAGGGCTCTCTTAGACTCTGAAGTTTGGATTAAGGTGAAAGATCTTTGCACAGTCCCAAAGGAAATTGTCTGGTGCAACTGTCTGTAACTGCAGTGGTAAACATAGTTTCAAAAGCAAGAAGGCTAATGAGAAAAGAATTGGAAGGTGGCATTGCATCTTGCACTTCACTGCTAACAGAGATTTGATTTTAAGATTTATTGCACTCCTGCTGGTGGCGACTAGTTAAGTATATGCTGATCGAATAAACTGAGGATTTAAAGTAAAAACTGCTGCTAAAATGAAGGAAAATCATGTCCAGAAGTCTTAATTTAACTAAGCTACTTCACAGGAGGAGAGCTCAGAGATAAGTTTTAAGGCACACATGAAGGCTTCCAGTGTATGTTGATTTTTGGGAAGCGTTGAAGAAAAGGAATACCTGCATCCAAAAGACTATGCTATTCTTAAGTGTGTGGTTAAATAAGAAAAATAGTAAAGAGAAGTATTGTGGGTTAAAAAAACCCCAACAACACAAAAATCATGTGTAAGAGTTTGTGTAAGAGGAAGGTAAATTCTTGGTCTAGTTTTTAACATCTTGACATTGCTGTGTAAGAAAGAACCCAAAGTAGCGTTCTGCAAAGGAGCCAATGCAGCTGGAGCAAGGCAAAACAGTCGCTCAGCAGGATTTTTAAAAATCAGTTAAAATTACAGTGCTTTAGTTCTTCAGTATAGTGATCAAGAGATGTGGTATCGCAAACAATGTGCCTATCAGTAGAATGTAAACTAAAGATATTTACTTACTAGAGCTTATAAAGGAAATGCTGTAAGGTAAAGCAAGATTAAAGTCAGAGGTAAGTGAAGAATGGGTCAAAAAGATGCGAGTCACTGGGTGACAGGAAGAGTAAGTGGTCAGCTATGGCAGAAAATTACATTTTCCTGGATGCTGGTGGGAAGACCAACTGAAATAGACTTTGTGGATAATGATTCAAGTTTTGGTCTGCCACTCAGTCTGTAAACATCTTTATATATCCAGTTCTTACTCTGAAGTGCTGATGTGTCTTTGTATATTGCTAATTTCTTTTGGCTTAACAGTAATGAAGTAAATAATGTCTTTTTGTGGACCTTTCCCTCTCTCTCCCTAGTGTGATTGTTATCTCACTGGTTTTGGACCATAAAACATCTGAATCGGTGAATTGAGAGCAGGGACATGTCAGTTCTGTTACTTGCATTGTGGACAGGGCTGTTTGACAGCTTTGCCGTTACATGTGGACATTTGATGACAGCTTCTGTGACTTGGAGTTACTGTTTAGCTGTGGTTTACAAATGAAGAACACTAGACCATAAGCTCTTTCATAACCTATAGTTTCAGATAACATTGTCTAGATCCTGGCAGAACAGTTCTTTCCATTCCCTTAGATTAATTTTGATCTGGTATTGTGGTATGTTTTTCTTTCCTGTATCTGCTGCTCATCCACTTAAGTCACTTTTCTCTTGGATTCACTTGTTTATTTTATTTCAATTAAAAAAAAAAAAAGCCGTGGAGGAATGTTTTTAAAATGTGTCAGTCGTTCCATGGTAATACAAATGAAAATTCTGAGGTTAGCTTATGAGAAGAGAGTTCACAATTTTGATAGCTTATTAGGTTGAGGTAATTTCCTGGGGAAGGCTGCAAACATTTTCAGTAGGCTTGTCTGTCAGCCTATCTGTGTTTGCTGTATCGGATCACTTCCCGTATTTGAAGGGAGACAGAAAGTTAAAGCAGATCTTCAAAAACCACTGCCCAGTAACAGTTAAGTCAATGTACTTGTATAGCTTTCTTTTGAGAAATTCCTCCTTGGGTGCAGGACTTTGCTTTTTCCTTTGCTGAACTTGTTGAGGACTTCATGTGTGGATCTAGGAGAACACTTGAATATAAGTTGTTTGGGCCCAGGTTAAATATTTAAAGAAGAGTAAGTCAGTATAGAATTACAACTAGTGTCATCTAGCTGGCATTTTTAGTATACGCATACTACAGCTTTCTGTTATTTCAGTATGGACTATCTGAAAATACAAGCTTCAGTCTTTCAAACCGGCAGTGCCAGCGCGAGGTTTTGTCATAAAAATGCTAAGAGGAGCTGGTTCTTTTTTCGTATATTTATTTTGTAGCCCTAGGCAAAATTTTGCAAAAGATGAAATTCATTAGGACATTTGACTTTCAGGCTTACATTCAATTATAAAGAAATTAGAGCATAGTTTTGGCTTTACATGGAGAGTTCTTTTTGTTCAGAGTGAAACATTGTTTATGAAATGAAGTACAGTAACTTTCTGACTACTTGCAGCAATGTGTAGGCCTGTGTTTATGACTTGGGCTCTACACAACCAGTGTTTTCAAGTTGCTGAGGCTGAAGTTTTTAAGGACAAAGTTGTTATTCTGGAAATCTGGGGGGTGGGGGTGGGGATACTGTTTCTTGAAAAACGGTCTGTTGGTTTCTATTTTGGTACAAATCTGTGCATACTTGAAAAATCATTTTGGCAATCTACACTGAGTTTATCTGTGTGGGCCAAACCCGTTTGGTAGTATCTACTGCCATTCTGCTCTTCTGTAAGGAAAAGAAATTGTTTTTTAAATTGCATGGTGTTGGCTAGCAAATATGGAAATAGCAGAAAGTTTCTGTAATGTGTTAAAGATTCCCCGAACCCCCCAATACTCTGAAAAATTGTTTTCCTTCCGTGCTGTTGTAGGTTGAGTGTAGGACAGTATCGTTAGCTGTTCAAATGTCACGGGTCAACACATGTTTCCTGGTATGCAACTGTTGAAAGGGGTTTTTTTTGTTTGTTTGTTTTTTGGTTCTCTTTTTTAATGTAACCCATACACACATTGTCAAAACTCATATATTATTCTTCTAGTGCTTGTCCAGTATTGCATAGTTATTTTAAAATTTTCACTTAATTTGTTTGGAGTTTACAGCAAATATTTTTCATATTATTTTTCTTCAGTATGATCTGTTTCGTATTTTGGAGACTTAGGAATGTAGGAAACATTGAGGCATCAGGAAATGCTGCCTGCAGTAGGGTATTTCTGCTCATCTTGTATCATTACTCCTGAGACATAATGATGAATACTCTCATATTTGTAGGCAGCCCTGCAGTCCTTGCTGCTCAGACGAGACCATCATGTCTGAGATGTTGTCATCTTCAGCACTTATGACATAGTCGTCATCTTACTGACACGGGTTGTGTCTTGTTGTCACCTTTTGTAAACATCTTCCTGCTATAATGAATTTTAGCTATATACTCATAGTAAAACGAAGCTGTATGTTATTATTTCTCTGTTGAAATGTTACCTGGTGTTTTCTGATGTCTGAAGCAGTGGTTTCAAACTTTCATGGCCTTGTTAAGGGCAAATGCTGAACTACAAATGCATTGTAAACCTTAGGTTTCGGTCTCCTTTCAAACAGTACTGTAGCAACAGTGATTTGTTTGGCTGTGGGTAACTTCAAATAGTTTCACAGTCTTCCAGAGATGGCTTTTGCCAATATAGCAATATTTTACATTAGATGAGGGGAAAAATAAAACAACCAAAAGCAGTTCAGTGTTTCACTGTAACACTGTAGAATTTATATTCTTAGTAGTTAAAACAGCCTGAAGGTTTTCAGGTGATTTTTGTTGCCTGTATCATGTAAGAATAAGTAGTCATTCTTTTAAAAGAACATGCTGTCCTTTTGGATAGCTGTATTGCACAAGTGATGTCCAAGTCAAAAGTGTGTTGTTATTTTTTTGTTTTGTTTTACTTTTTATTTTTCCTGCAGATGGCTTCCTCTTGGGTATAATTTGGAATAAAATTCAGTACTGTTAAGTATTTTGGCTCTTTATTTTATTCAAAGTATGTAAGACATTACAGATGCCTTGAAATATTTCTATTTCCTCTCTATGCTTATGGGACAGTAGAAGGGAACCCCTCATGGTCAACTCGTGTTTCTATTTATATATGTACATATACCACTAACATTTGATTAATTTGAGGAAAGAAACATGTTAGTTATTTAATGTTTTCAGTGAGAATGTGATCTTTACAGTGTAATTTCACATGTTTTAATTCCTACTATTCACTAGCTTCTTCTGTATAGTAATTATTGGTAAGAGTTTACCATATGTGCAATAATAACAGCAGCAGTGTATTTTTCCCCTTCTCTAGTACAATTTATATGAAAAAGATGTGGTTTATGTTTCTATTCCCTGTATTTTATGAGATGCTCTTTAGCTGATGATGTTCAGTGATGTTCAGTTTGAAAGAACTGTAAGGGCAGCCCAGGTGCCTGTGCATGTAAGAGACTGGAATTAAACTGAGAGAAGGCATTTTCTGGGTATAAGGTCACTGCAGAGGACACCTCTATGCAGCTGAAATGTGCAAGTATGCTTATAGGGGTATTTTTTCTGCACTTGTTAGCTGTCTTGGGACAGAAGGGGAAGCGTGTGTTTTTTTCAAATTGTAAAGTTAACAGCTTATATTTTGGTAGTAAATTACCAGTAACTGGCATCTTTAAGCAGTAAAATATTTTACAAGTATTGAGTCTGATGAATTATTTTGAATTAAATTATCAAGCCAACTAGAATTATCTAATCCTTACCAATCCACCTGAAAAGTATGTATTCCTTTATATGCAGTCTTAATCAGTACTTTCCAAGAACCAAATTTTATGATACGAAATGATACAACATTTTTGGTATGTTGCTCATAAACAACAAATTTTACTTTCTATTTAAGACATGTCAGTTTAAAAAAATAAACTTATTTTTATCCTCTTCCTGGCTTCACAGAGAAAACCATATGTCATAGATCAGTTTATTTAATCTGGCTAGAGCCTGTTAATTAGCACCACCGATCTGCGATAAAGTGCCCAGCAATTCTAATAACACTAGCTAGTTTCAGGGCTTGTTTCAGTTCTGTCCAAACTGATAGTACTCCTGAGATTATAATGAGACCAGAGCATCTCCCGAGCTTAAGGAAAGTGATTGCACTGATGATACTAACATGCCATATGTTACAAATGGGAAACAAGCAAGCAAAAGAAATCCCTGAATCCCGCTCAGCTTGATTTGGTAGAAAATTCCATCTCAGCCCATGGTTTGGCATGCAACATGTAGTCACATAAGCAAGACAAGCCATCCAGACTTCTCTGCACTATCTGCCAGCCTCATGAAGTTCTGGACCGCTGCTGCTGGCTCTCTTGCAAAAACTGAGATGTCCAATTAGGTATTCAGGTGGAAATTCTGTCTGAATCTCTATGCTTGAATGGTCGAAGCTCTGAAGTATGAGATCCAGTTATAATCTTATCATAATGTAGAGCTTCACGTGTAATGAACATGTTCAGGCCCTGAAAAGGAAAGAACAAAAAGTTTCATATAGAGGTTTCCAGGTCTTACACTGGTCTGGGCTGACTTGTGCTGACACACATGGACTGAATAATTTCTTCCAAAAGCTGTCAAATTTTACTTGAAGAACTCCAACTGAGGGTAGCCTAATGCTTACTCTAATAACCTGTTCCAGTTTTCTCTTCCCTTTGCTGATTAGAGGGTGACATTTTATTTTGAGGTTTGAATTTTTATTATGATGACTTCTGCATATTGTAATACACTGGATCTGGAACACTTATGTGAAATTTGCTTACTAGCAAACACCTTATCTACATGTAACTACTCCATAAAGTGCTTCTCAACAATAAACTAAAACAGATGAGCTCTTTTAAACCCGTGATATGACACTTATTTTTCAGCCCCAGGGTGCTGGTGGTTTTTTTGCTTGTTTTGTTTGTTTGGTTTTTGGTGTGTGTGTGTGTGTGTTTGTGTGTGAATTAGTTGGAAAACTCTTCTGCATTCTCTACACCATGTTCTAAAGTGATTTTCTTAGCAGTTCTGTGACTGCCCCGTAATGATACGTGGGAAAGGATGAGGCCTTTTAGCTGAAGGAGGATGGGGTATTAGGTACTGCTTCTTCAATAGAGATGTCTTCACTGTTGCTAACAGTGAAGCCATCTAACAGTTCTCTGCTAACAGTTCTCTTTTCAAGTCTGTAGTGATGTCATCCAGTGGGGTTTTAAAATATAACTGTCACAAAACATCAAATCAAATATCCTTAAGAAAAAAAAATAAACCCTGCAAGCATACTAGTGGTTGTGGTTGCATTTATTAGCTGCACTGTATTTCTTATGCCCCATTCCTTAAATATTTTTTTAATGGCTTGTTTTCTACAGAAACATGCCAGTCATTATTCTATTTATAGCTTTGATTTTTGTATCTGATACACATTCAAATTACCTTATGTTAATTTACCTGAGCTGACTGTTGTGCTGAATCTAATGTCTATGATTTCCTGTTGATGTTCCTTTACCCATTTGAAACATAGGAATAATATCTGCAGTCTGCAGACTCCTGTGATTTCCCATTTTTGGAAAAAAAATGTGGAATATTAACTTCAGTGGTTAAGAGCTCCTCAGTTCTTTTCTCTTGGATGCAAGTTACTTGTCATAGAATCATAGAATCAAATCAGTCGGAAAAGACCTTTAAGATCATCAAGTCCAACCTTTACCCGAGCACTGCCAGGTCCACCACTAAACCATGTCACTGAAGGCCTCATCTGCGTGATTTTTGAACACTTCCAGGGACTGTGACTCCAGCACTGCCCTGGGCAGCCTGTTCCAACACCTGATCACCATCTCTGTGAAGAAATTTTTGCTAATATCCAACCTAAACCTTCCCTGGCGCAGCTTGAGGCTCTTATTTCTTGTCCTATCACTTGTTACATGGGAAAAGAGACCAGCCACCTCCTCGCTCTACTCCTTTCGGGTAGTTGTAGAGAGCAGCAAGGTCCTCCCTAAGCCTTTTCTTCTCCAGACCAAACACCCCAGTTCCCTCAGCCATTCCTCGTAAGACTTGTGCTCCAGGCCCTTCACCAGCTTTGTTGCTCTTCTCTGGACCCGCTCCAGCAATTCCGTATCTCTCTTGTAGTGAGGGGCCCAGTCTGTTTGAAAATGTTGATTTTTATCAGAGGTTCTCACATTCTCCCTTGTAAATTCCTTTTTTTAATTGCAGTAACGTCTTATGACAAAAGGAAGCTCCTCATAAAATCTTCTAATGCTTGTTCTATTTTGCTCTGGTTTAATTATCATGTGGTAGAGAACGAAGAACATTCGCATTGCAGTCGGGATTATGCAAAACTCAAATTTAAGATGTCTTCCAAACATGGAGTGCACTGGAGAAGTGCCAAAAGGAAGGAAAACCACTTCCCATGATTACATAGGAACTTACAAGTGCAAACTTTCTCAGTGCCAAAGCTCTCTGAAGTTTCATTTTGACAAGCTTTGGAATGTCTTGGTATCTTCTTAGTTTAGACACCACTAAATTCTGAAAACCTATCAGGAGGAAATAGTCTTTTCATGAGAATAGCTACTTACTGGCATGCCACCAGTGCACATGAAAGCATCTGCAGTGGCACAAAGCCTCTTTGTTTAGACTGGAGCTTTTGCCAGGCAAACTCTCTTACCACACCCATTGAAGACATCCTGTAATGTAGTCCAGTAGTAATGCCCACTGGTATAATACAGGCCTCAGTAGAGGACAGGTATCTCTCATGCTGTTGATCCCATTTTTCTGCACAGGAAACTGAAACTCAGTGGAAAGCACCAAACTTTTCAGCTGTCTTTTCATGCTACTTATTTCACTGTGTTCTTGGTGAGAGTCCTGACAGGAAATGCACTTCATGTTTTTCTTAATGATGTGGAAATGTAAAATTCAGTAGTAGCAGCCAAAGTGCAGAACTTCATTAATGGGATACATTCATATGGCAACCTAGTTTTTGTTTGGTTGGGGTTTTTTTAATTTCAGATCATTTGGCTTTCATTCAGTTGCAGATACTTCTTTGTGAGAATTTTAGCTACATTTAATTTTCCTGCATTTATGTATTTTCTCTTCTGTACACACTTGCAAAAGGGGAAATCGATTGTGACTGTAAGTGGGAAATAGTAACAAGAAGCATGTAAGAAATATTGTAAAATTCTCAAAATTAACAGACCAGCAGTATACTGCCTTCTTTGTAATTTCCTTTTCTTATTTTTAATTTAAGTCCTCTTAGCTGAATAAAGCTTTAGGTGTAGTGAACTGTTGTAGTTATCTCTGTGCCTTGCTTCTCCAGATGATGTGAGTGGGATGGTGAGCAGGCAGCGTGAGGTGCAGTGGCTGGTGGGAATGGTTTCTGTGACTACATTTGGCAAGGTGGCTGGTTGTTGGATGTGGTCCTGGACACGCTCTCTTTTTCAGGCCTTCTACTATTCACATGGTTAGGGAGGATTGTGCTGCGTTAGGTGATTGCCAACCTATTTAAACTTCCCCAGGCATTCCAAAAGCCCCTTCCCCATGCTAGTCATTCCCTCCTCCTTTCCCTTGATTTCCCCTTACTAGGTAGAAACGTTGATATTGGGACAGATGCCCTGCCTCTGGGTTGAACTGGAAGAAAAGTGCTTGGGGTATGTTGTCTGTGTTCCAGATTTTGGAGGCACTGGGGTAGATGGCAGCACTATTTTGCTGGCATTGGTTAGATCAAAAGACTTGGATCTGCTCTCAAGGAAACCTCTTTGTTTCAGTCCATGGAGAGAAGCTATCAGGCAAGGCGAGATGAAGAAATTAGCTGAATCCTGTGCAGGTTGACTGTGACAAAGCCCAAAACGTGGAGATGTTATACAAAACATGGGAGCTTCAGAAATACCCCCTGAGAGTAAGATCTAGAAGCATGTATCCCTTCTTGGTATTACACTTGCTAACTTACAGCCTTCTGCTTCTATTGATCTGGTTTCCCAGATTTCATTGTGCTGCTTTTTTTGGAACTCAAAGTGAGTTTAAAAGTTGCTGTATGAAAGGATATGTCTAAAAAAAAAGAAATTGATTACAATTTTGTTTGGACTGAGGGCATTTTATTCAAGGGTTATAAGGTGTATATACTATCCTTTTTGTGTGTGTTTTGTTTTCTTTTATGTCAGCATATTTTCTAGTCTAATTTCTGCTCTCTATATTAAGAGTAAATTCTGATTTATTTTTTTTTAAACTAATTGCAATGTTCTTTGTAGTATATACTTCATTACCATATACTTGCACTTGCATTACCACTTGCACCTTTTTTTGCAATTGCTAGCCAGGAATCGAATGTATCTTCAAACGTGGTAGCAAGGCTGTATACGAGATTAACAGTGTGGTTTAATATCTGATTGTGCAGGTGTAAGCTATTTAAATAAGATAATGTTGACCTTGTGTACTACAGTAATGTTTTATATAACTTGGACCAGTTTCTTTGGAGGAATATTTAAGCATTAAAATGTCAAGTCAAAATTTACACTCATATAGCGCCAATTGTAATTATTGAGTGATGTACATTAACAACCCTGTTGTCCGTTTTGTTTTATTGTTTTTCTTTTTGACATTCAACCAATGCAATAATATGTATATTTTGAAAGATAGTTTATAGTCTTATCTAGAAAATGAGTTGGGAAGTAGTTAAAGACAAGAAAAGGTTTGTAAGTTGTTTCACTACAACAGGTAGTTGTAACACAACTGTCAAAAGAGAAAGAAAGAAGGCAGGAGAGAGAGGAGGAGGAGAAAATGGTGCATTAGGCAAGGTTAGTATTTCACGTTTGAACTGATTAATATGTATATAAAGCTCATTTATAAATGTTTCTAAATGGGAACTGTTTATCTAGGCTTATATACCTGAGATGACTACCAATCCCCTCAAGTGTTTAGACAGTGGTCAGTAAATACAAGAAAAAAGAAACCAAAGCAAATTAGCCATTTTGTTAGTGTCACAATGCATTTTGGAAACCACTCCTGAGTGCTGGTTGAATAGGATAAGAGGGACAAAAATGCTTCTTTATCCATTTTGTGCTGAAAATTAAATCACAAGTACTTAATACAATGAATGAATTTCTTTAATAATGATGATTTTAATTTTTCTTAGTGTCCTTCTTTCACTGTTATTTCAGGAATATTCTATCCATTTTCCATCCATATTGTCTTTTTTGTCTCATAAGCATAATGCTATAGACCTGTATTTTTCAGGTTGAAGTATAATTTACTGAAGTTGTGCCTCACTTGAATTTATTGCTACATTGAAATTGTCTTTTCTGCTTTCATGTTGAATATTTAGTATTGAGACTTCTCATTATTCTTTTGACCAACACTGTCATTGGCAGCAATTATTGCTGACTGAAAAGCATTGCTTGGTCAGAGAAATTTTGAAGGCAGCCTCTGTGTTCCTGAATTTCAGTTGAAAGTCCTCAGTTAAAATTTACGACTCTTTAACTTCTTGATGAAGTTTAAAATGCATGTTAAAAAAAAATAAATATATCTCTAGCATAAAATACCCGCTTCAGACACCTATTTGTATTTGGTTTGACATATTGATGTGTGTCTAAGAATTTCTGGTTCCTGTCCACAGCTGTCTCGCTCTCTTTGCCTGAGGAAGCCCAGAACATGGTGGATATGTTGGGTTTTGTTGGGGGTGGTGGTAAAAAAAGATTCTGGGTCCAAGGGTCCCAGAATTTTTAAATTGCTGTAAGATTATCTTGATGGGCACTTAAATGAAAACAAGAGGAGGCAGCTCAGTTTAAGTAAATAAATAAAAGTCCATACAATAACTTATTTGCACAAGCGCACCGGTACCATTTTCTTACTAAACATGATTAGAATAGAGATGTTGGAAGTTCATTTTGAGAAGAAAACCTCATTCAGAATGTCATCATTAATCCTGTGCTATTTCTGAAATAAAGGATTAGTTTACAGTAGTTGTTTGTAAATCACCACTGGTGTAGTCTAGGGTGGCTTTGTTCGGACATAGTCAGATTATTTGACAGATTTAATTTTATTTTTAATAAGCCATTGGACTGGAGTTATTCAGTTTTCTGAAAGCAGAAAAAGAAACTGGTTTCCCAGTGGGTGTAGTTTTGTTTTTTTCTAAAAGCCAGTTCAAAATTTTTTTCACAAGACAAACTAGGAATTCAGTCCCTGTAAACATGGTGGTTTTGGTTTTTTTCAAGTGCCGGGTTTTCAGCCTAGCATTCAGTGTGGAAAGGTGTTCAGAATTACACAATGTTAAGAGGTTTTTAAAAAAGCAAAGCAATGAACTTAAAACGTTTTGTTTTGGTTTTTGGTTTTTGGTTTTTTGTTGTTTGTGTGTGTGTAGATGTACACCCAGGTGTATATATTTACTACTGTGTGCAGGAGATTAACCTAGTTCCCAGTTAATTTCGGTAAAAGATTTCTCTATATGACTTAGAAGGATGAATTGGCTGATTTTAATTGAGATGTTCTCAAATGTTTTAACTTTTCTTCTTTTCATGAACTTGTGCTGTAGGGTCTCTGTGACAAGCTCAATTATCTGATTATTGAGGATCATTTTGATCTGTAGCTCAAATTAGAGAATACCTCGTCTGTCACTGTGCAGGATTTGTGCATTGAGAGATCTTTCAGCAACTTTCAGACTTAAGAAGCCCAAGAATGCAATTGAGGATCTTTTCTCTGAGGGGAAGTGTTTCTTAATGTCTTTTTTTGACATGTTCTTCATGTTTGAGGAGCCAACTACTGAGGTGGAAATGTCCATAGTATGTGGGGAGAGTCTGTCCCAGGCAAGGAGGGGAATGATTCCGTTCCCCTGTAATTCTTGGGCAGTAATGTCACCTGTAGTCACAAACAACCCTCCTGCTGCTTCTAATGTAATTCCCCAAAGTATTTCACCCAATTTCAGTTGTGAGAGGCTAAGGGGCAGGTACTGTCCAGTAATATCAGCATGCGGAGGCACCTGGGTGTGTTTTTTGTTTCATTGGCTAAGGGGAGAAAAGAATTCTTTGATTTCAAATGAACATTATATATTCACACTCTTTTTGCCTTTCCTCTGTCTCTGGTGTCATAGGTTAGAAAGTCTGAAATTAATGAAATATGTTAACATTGGCTTCTTAACCTTTTTTCTGGCTTCAGCACCCCACCAGCCCAGAGGCTGGTGGGAGAGGTGGGCAGCTGGTTTGTGTGCACCTTTGAGGGGCGGTGCTCCTGGCATCAGGTCCCAGTAGTTCACTGGTGCCACAAGGTGATTGTGTAAAGGTTCATCTTGGAGAACTCCGTATTTCAGTAAATTTCAGGGTAGAAAAGACCTTCATATTTCTTTTAGGGTTAAGAGCTATTTTTATTCTTTCTTTATAAGTGAGTTTAATTGTTTACAGTTAATAATCAGAATATTCTACAACCCTTAAAATTGTCTTGTTACCTGGAAATAATTCAGAGTATACTTTAAATGCTCTAGTTTTTTTTTAGACTAGGCTAAGAATAAATATGCAGTTTTGCAGATATGAGATCTTGAAAGGCAGGAAGATGTTATAAAATTCAGTGTATATTTTCCATTCTGTTTATATTCAGAGATATCTCCAAAGCTCCAAGCATTTCCTCAGATTTACAGTTTCATAACATTGCTTTTTTATTATGCCAGTGAGCACTGTAATTGTTTTGTTTTAAGTAGAGGTATGCATCTGAAAAAGAAAATTCCCTTTGCCAAAATTCCATACATAAGTGAATGGTGAAATGGTGAAATACTCAGCAGCTGGTGCTAGGTCTTGCAAGTCCAGATGGAGCAAACTTCCTTAACATAATGTCCAGAACATGGCCCTTTATTTTCAGGGAAGTTTGTAGAAGAGATGATGATCTTGATACATGTTAAAAATAAAGCAGTTATTTGAATAGTCAAAGAAAGGCCACAGAAGCAGACAATAAAATGAAACCTTATGCCCAGAGCGATCCAGTGGAGAATAAAATGTTTGGTGAAAGAGTTAAACTAGAAAGGAAGGTGGATATCTGCATCAGATGTTTTAAATTCTAAAGTCATTTTGGGATCTTTTAATTCAAGTTTTGTCAATAGAGTTCAAATGTTTTCTATTTTATGTGCATCCAAATAGTTTTGGATTTTATTTAACAAGAAACAAGTACAGAAATGTATGTTGAAGAAAACATATAGTGTGAGAATATATTTTAAATGTAATTATTAGGTGCAGGGTTCTGTAATGGTATATCACAGACCTTGTCTTCTGTTCTGTATAAACACTTCCAAAAACACTTTCAAAAGATGAATTGCAAAATTATATCATACAAACTTTCTGAACAAGCTTTTCCCCCCTTTCTGCTTTGGTAGTGCCATCAGAGGTAGTGGATTTCTGACAGAGAGCTGACCAGATCGTTGATACAGAAAACAACGTAAAGTGCAGAGAGAGCAGTCTTCTTGTCTGTAGCTACACAGACCCAACTAGAATATTGTTATGGACTTGGTTGTGCTTGGGGTGCAACCCCAGACATAAATGAAAAAGTTCTAACATGCAATTCAGCAAATGAGTAATTTCTGGTCAACAGATATGGAGGGCAAATACTATAGTTCTGCTGTGGTAAGGAGACAAATGACTAACGTTTTTCTCTAATGCAACTTGAACACCATATAATTGCTGTTGAGTATGGTAATAGTATTTAGTCTTCATTTCCATAGCATGCAATTAAAAACTTCTTCCTACGTAGTAATTCCTTCAGTACTTTAATAGAAATTGTGACTTCAATTTTCTTCAATTTTTCAACAGCTTTAGTGTGCTCCCCAGGGTAGTGTCATGGCATCAAGCCTGTCAGTTTTCGAGAAGCATTTGGACAGTGCTCTTAGATACATCGTTTAACTTGTCTGGTGTGGAGTTGACTTGATCCTCATTGGGCCTTTCCAGTTCAGGATATTGTATGATTCCGTGATTCTAGACACCAAAGCTGTATACAGTATGTCTAAGGTATATGCTGATTTATGCAAATTATTTATTTTAGAAGAGAAGGGCAGGGCAACGAGTAGGAGTGCATCTACAGCTCTAGGTAGGAAAGAAGGAACAAATTTCTGAATCAAGCAATGATGGCTTGTTTGGCTTGCAAAAACTAGAAGACACAAATGTCACTTCTAAACATTCATTAACCATGTCTACGCTTTACAGAGCAGTCTTGTGGTGATGACATGACATCCAAAACTTGTAAAGGTAACAAACTCAGTTACGCTGTTTTAAAATGCTGTCCATCATTTTAAAATCTGTCTAGTTTCTTGTTTAGTCTGAAAACACTTGGGAGAATAAGAGAGAATACTTTGCTTCACTGGGAACCGGCAGTTTCAGACAATGCTTGAAATGTCATTTCAGCACCTTGAATGTAAGATCTCTTACCTATTCTTCAGCGCAACTTGTGGATATTTGCACCAGATTTTTAGAAGGGAATCGGTTGTAATCTGGAATTGATTTTAAGCACTCGCCACCATTAGAAGCTTATTTGTGTAAATAATGAGTTGGACAATCCGATTATTTCCAATTTTCAGTGTCTTTAGTAGAAGTTACGTTCTGGTTCCAGGACTTCTGGCAAATAAATGAAACAATATGGGAGCATGTTCGTTTTTAAACTCCTGGGTTTTTTCTTGTTTACTGAAGAAGCACATGACCTTTGAATTATATTCACAGTGGTGCTTTTGTCTGTTTTGGTATAGCATCTGGTTTGGTAGGGAAACATTTTCCTGTTAGTAGCCAGACTGTGCTGGTAATCATACTGAATAGTAGCTTGTATTTATACTAGTTTGGACATTCTTCTCAATGTTGTTTGCATGTCAAATATTACACTAATATTTATTACCTTACTTTAAGGAAACTGAGAATCATTCATTGTTTAATTTCTTGGAGGAGCATGTTGTCTTTATCGTCAATCTCTAGAAATTCTTTCCAGTTTATTTGAAAACACAGATTCTCTGTGTAGCCAGTGGGTGCACTCTACTTGAGCTGTTTTCCTTAACAATCACTAATTGTTGTTTTCTAGTAAAACAGTTAAATTTAGAAAGCATACCTTACACACAAGATCATTTTGAAATTGGGAAGAATTTTTACTGACATGAGTAGGGTTTAGACATGCTTAAAGATCGAGAGATTGCTATTGAGAGCAGCCTGCCCACATCAACAGTCACTTCTGATTTTTTTAGCTGTTGGTTTTCCCTTTGCATTTCCCAGTTTACAGGGCAGAGGTCGAGAGATTGCTATTGAGAGCAGCCTGCCCGCATCAACAGTCACTTCTGATAGTAAAAAATTTAGCTGTTGGTTTTCCCTTTGCATTTCCCAGTTTACAGGGCAGAGGTTGGTATAAGTTTTATGCAGTATTCCTGCTAATAAAGACTTATTACAATGTATTTTATTTTAAAATAAACACAAAAAGTATATTCAGAGTTAACTTATCAATAGCTCAGAGTTCAAAATTGATAGTCTGTATCACGTGAAAAGCAGCTATGCATGAGCCACACATCCCAGGCTCACGTATCTGTTATTTGGGTGCAGAATACATTGTTTGTGGATTATCTGGATATACCGGCTCTTCTGTGACTTTAGTAGGTGGTGGTTGATGCATGCGGAATACTCCTTTGTCCAGGAATTCCAGACAGTCAAAATTCTGATAGATTACTGCTTACAGGTATGAGGTAGGAAATTACCCGTAAAGCTAAAGGGCAGTGGCACCAGCAAGGAGCTCCCTTCAGAACTGGTAGACTTGGCTGGTCTGAAAGAGGGTTGATTGTAAACTCAAGTGTTCAGAGCTTAAGAAGTGCCAAAGCTTGAGAAATGCCAGAGCTAGGACTGCATGAGCAACCTTAATTTGTATGGATGATTCCGTGTTAATGGTAAACCATGGAAATGTTTCCATTATTAACAGAATCTTGCTGTGTTCTTTGCTTTTTGGCTCATACTTGTTGAACAGTTATTCAAAGTTTGGGGTTTTTTATCTTATTTGGGCTACAGATTTCAGGCTTCATTTACCACATGCCACTTAAACTCTGCAATACATACAAAACTCTGATGATTTTATTGTCAAACTTTTAAGTGATGCTTTTGTTATGATGTTATATATATTGATGATATTCCATTATCTTTATAGCAGCCCTGCAGGACTTATAGTGGTATCTTCTTATTTTTAACTGACATGGGATGAAAAACAAAGGGAGATTAGGCCAGTATTATCATGGACTAATACTGGATGTTTAGCTTGGAATGACTAGGATGTCTTTTCTCAGAGTACTTTTTGATGTTCAGAAAAGTTATTCTTAGATGCAGGAGGGGGTGCTTAGCACTTCTAAGGATACAGACTCAGAAGTGTTAAGCTGACTATCTAGAATTCAAAGAATGTAACATGAGAAAACTTTGGTTTTGAAGATTTTCCCAGGGTCATAAAGTAAATTGTGTATCAGAGGCAGAGTTTTAACTGCAAGTCACCTAAGACTACCCAGGTTTTATTGTAGAGGTTCTAAAGATGAATGTGTAGTAAATGTTTGTTTGCAGCTTACTCTGCATGCTCTTTCAGTTTTTAACAGCTGTACAGCAGAAAGAAGCAGTTGCTGGCAACAGGAGATTTTGACCTATCTCTCTGGTTCCTTTGGTATCCACATTGTTTAACAATTCTAGAAATGCTTGGTGTGTGGGTGGTTTGGGTTTTTAATTTATTTTTATTTTTTTTTATTCCTAATACATACAGGGGCTGTTACCTTCACCCCATGTAAATTCTAAGTTTATAATTTTGCTAATGATAATGTACTTGTGAATTTTTCATTTATGTGACTTCAGCCTTAAGTAAAAGAAACAGTGAATAAAAAATTCCATACAAATTCTCAAATCTTCAGCAAACTGATTTCTGAATTTCAGCAGGCTCTTCTATTACAGGTTGTTAACCGATGATGTACTCTAGTCATTTAAAGAAGAACTGAAACCATACAATTTTCACTTGCTTTTGAGCTATAGTTTTCTTTTTCTTCATGCTGCTTGTGGATCTCCCTTCTGAGGTCAGAACTGCTGTCTTTGGTTCTGATGACTTGCACTGCCAGAGCTCTGGTCAACTTGAAGGAACAAATGCTGAAAGGACTTAGGCTTATTTGACATGTGTTTTAAATATTACATGTGTTTAGTCTGCTCATTTCTCCAAAAGCTTGGAAACATGTCATATTTGAAGTACGTATTAATTATTTGGAGAACTGCAGCCTCTTCGAGTCCAAGAAGCAAGTGGTTTTCTTTGTCCCTGAGACTTACGAAGTTGCTAAACTTGAACGTATTTTTCACAGGGGTGTCAAAACTTATATCCCTGCTATGATGTGACCTCTTACAAAATTTCAAATGTTCACCTGAAATTTACAGAGGTAGTCAATAAATGGATGAAAAATAATGCTCTGTAAATAGTCTTTTGTAGCAGTAAGTATTGGATAATTTTGCAAGTAGGTGAGAGTGGAATATCTCTGTTTGATTAGATAAATTGATGGAGAAATAAGTGGAGAAATTAAAAACGTAGAGACATTCCAAGACACAAAAATTTCGGCTTCAAATCCTAGCCTGTTCTGCAAATGTAACCTGCCTGCCTAATGTGTCAATTTATTTATGTTGTTGCCTGTTAAACTCTGCAAAGATAACTTTGAATACCGAGTCCAAAGGAACACATCTTCAGTTTGTAGGGTTTATTAAATCTCCCTTGATGTTTATAGAGCTAGATTTGTATCATCCTGACCAACTCCAAGGCTTACTGGATTTGCCCCATTTTCTCTGAACTTGCAACCCTGAATATGTTAACTGTAAATGAAATGAGCTTGTTTCAGATGCTTTATTGTATCGTTAAAAAATATTTTTCATATTTCTTAAGATAATTGATATTACTGGTTAACTATATGTGTGTGTCTTTTTGTTTGTTTGTTTGTTTTCATTAGTTTTGCCAGCCTGGAGGATGGCAGCTTTCGAAAGAGAGAAAACAGCCAACGTTCTTCGTGGTGGTTTTGACTGATATAGACTCAGAGAGGCACTACTGTTCCTGCTTAACTTTCTATGAAGCAGAGATTAATCTACAGGTAAAAACTTTACAGTAACTAACAAAATATAGAAAAAGGTGACTAGAAACAATAGATTAATGTTATGGAGGACAAATATAGAAAATATTTTGCTATTTCTGGTAAGGACGTATTTTTTCTATTATACACAATTGCATGTATTTTTGTGCAAAGCTAAGCTCAATATACTTGCTTGTGTTTTTGTCTTACCTGCTTTGAAAACCAAAAAGCCGAAAAAGTAAACTCAGCCGAAAACATTTCATAGAATTCCATTTTCCCCACCACATGTGGGTTTTTTTAAAATGGGACAGCCAATATGGTGTTTCTTGCATTTAGTTCCATGTTTGACATAGCATGAATGATTCTCATCTTTGTCCTAGGAAAAATTGTTTATTAACTTCTGCTCCCTCTGCTGGCCAGCCCTTATCAGGCCAGCACAGGACAAACGTATACAAGCTATGCTGTATGTGGATATGTATTCCTGTAAGTGCATGTAGCATGGGTGTACACAGCAAGGTTTTAAAGCAGATAGAGCAGTTCTTCAGTTTTTAGGTAGGTCGGATTTTGAGTGTCAGCCACTTGAAAGTGTTGGGTTTAAACACGCATTTAATTATTTTTTGGGCAACCTCAGTCTTTCAAAAATAGACATTTTGTTTCCCATTTGATGTAAAGTACTTCACAGAATCTCTGCTATGACAAAATACTTGGAATCTTTAGAAGCTAGAACCTAGGGAAAACCTAAGCCACTGTCATTGTTATGTTTTCAGATGTTTTATTTCCCCTCATGAAAATTATAAAATAAGTAAAACCTGGGCATTAATTATATTAAAATTAGTTGCGATTAAATAGATAGCTGACTGAAGTAGGTTTTTTTGCTCTATTAGTATAATGTAACATTATTGATTTTTGCTTTTAATAATCCAAGTGTACTTACTCTGTGTAGTATTATTATATGTGTTTATTATTATATGTAGAGCAATTAAAAGATGTGGTATATGATGCTTTTTCTGGACACAACTGGAAGCCAGAGAATAACAGTTGTTCTTATTTCATTAATGCTACAGTTTACATGGATTTTTTTTTTTTAGATTATTAAAAGGAGTTAACAGCAGAAATGTAATAAAAAATTAGACGTATTTCAGTCTTAAAGTTTGAATCAACTGACACCTTCCTACTAAAATCTTTGTCATTAGTTAATGTCTGTAATTTTTCCTTTATTTTACAGTAAAGAGTTAAGTATTCTATAGTAATTCTTTCCCAGCTGATAAAAATTTACAGTGGCTGACTCTTTCTCCACTCTATGTATTTCATAATATATACTAAATTTAGCAAACTTGTTATTTATCCTGTGGTTTCTAGCAGCTGCTTTTGATTCAGTATTCCCATCTTTCAAGTAATGCTCATCACAAAACATCCATTATTAACGAAAAGTTGGGGTTTTTTTTCTTATATTGCCCAAGTATTAATGAAAAAAAAAATCAAAACCCCAAACTAAAAAAAATAAAATAATAAAAAAAAAAATTAAAAACCTGAGTGCAGCAGGATGTTGGTTCTCATAATGCCATTCCTGGCTGGGTTGAAAAGAATGCATATTTTTCAGATGAACTTGATGTGGTGAAAATTATTCTATGACTGCATTGTTTATAGCCAAACTTCCTGTTTCTTTCTAAAACCCGAAGAGAATAATTGAACGTGCCCTGTTACATGGTCATTAGACAAGAATTCAGCACGTGTACAATCTGTAATGAAATATAAGCTTATGAAGCATTGGGCTATGAAAGTAAGATTGATTTAACCATTCACATGCATGCCTTATTAAACAAACAGTCCATGAAATGTAGTGTCCAGGGCTCGATATTAAATCTGGACGGTACTTTTCACAGTTATACTGTTAAATTTTATATTTTTTTACCTAATGATATAACTCACTAAGACAAAAGTAAGATTAAATTTCCAGAAAAGAAGAGTTGTTACTTTTTCAGTAGCCTTCCCCAGGTAAACCTTGCTGACACAGAAGATTGGTTGGAAGTCAGCTGGAGCAGAATCTGCTTGGCTGCATCATCTTCACAAAAAACTGGAATCAACCACTTGAAAATTTCTATGGTTAATTAAACTGCAAAATGAAAATAAACTGATTTATCTGCTTATGAATGCTAGAAGAGAACTGTCAAACCTTTTTTGAACCTTCTGCAGAATAATAGAATAACCTTTTTGATGGAGTTGATCAAGCTGGGTCTGAGAAGGCTACTTTTGTCATTCTGGTTCCCTTTATTTCTGCTTTATCTGTTTGTTACAAAATAATTTGTTAATAAATGCTATCTGTAAAGCAAGTAGGTTGTACTCATGTGGTATATCTAGATGGTACCCATGATAGCCTGGGGTGCAAGATTAATATAGAAACTGTAAAAGCTGTCTAGTCTTCAGGAAAGAAGTATTCTCCCTGGTATCTCTGAAAGCCCTGGATTCAGTTTAATCTCTTGGCAGTTGCATGTCATAACAAGTTTTCCAGAGAAAAGCACAGGCTCTAGTAATCAGCTGATGGCCTATTTTCAACTTCCTACTTCTGGATAGAAAATAAAATACTGTTTTATTTGTTGACATCTCTGAATCATACTTTGCATTGTTCCAGTGCTGTCATTCTGAACTGACCTGGCGTTTATTATCTGCATGGATGCTGGTCAGTTTTATTGGCAATCAGCTCTCATAAAGTTGTGACAATATAGTAAAAAGATTGATGTTTCTTTTAGTCTGGTCAGTACTCCATTTCTGTACTCACAAGGAAGGTGAACACATGTTATTCCATTAAATATGGGAATAAAACTCACTTGATACTATGTATGCAGGTGATACAGCTTTGCCATGCAGTCCTTCATGGATTGTTCTGTTTTACAATGCTAGTCTCAGTTGTCCAAGTTACATTTCTTAAAGCTATACAAGAATATATTCCTCGTCTGAGATTAAAATGAAACATTTGAAAATTTGACATTAACAGGAGTCTGTCCTCGGTTCAGCTGTAAGTTACTCTCCTTAGTGGCTGGTGCAGTGCTGTGTTTTTGGCTTTAGTGTGAGAACAGTGCTGATAACACACCAGTGTTTTAGTTGTTGCTCAGTAATGCTTACCCTGATCAAGGATTTTTCAGTCTCTCATGCTCTGCCAGTGAGAAGGGGCACAAGAAGCCAGGAGGAAGCAGAGAAAGGACACCTGACCCCCACTAGCCAAAGGGGTATTCCATAGCACAGCACTAGTATATTAACTGGGGGGAGTCACCTGGAAGGGTAGAACGCTGCTTGGGTAGGGCTGGGTTGGTCAGTGAGTGGTGAGCAATTGTACTGTGCATCACTTGTGTTTCTTTTTTTTCTTTCCTTCCCTTTTTAGTTTTATGTTCTCTCCCCTTATTTCCCTTCTCATTATTATTATTAGTGGTAGTAGTTTTATATTATACTTTTGTTATTGGACTGTTCTTATCTCAACCCATAGGGTTTACATCTTTCGAATCTCTTGCCCACTCTGCCAGGAGTGGGGTGGAAGAAGGTGGGGGGTGAGCGAGCGAGCGGCTGCATGGTTCTGAGTTACTGGCTGGATTTAAACCGCAACAGAGTCTAAAGTTTGGAACACGAGTATGCGACTAGAGGCAGTCTGATAATGAGTTAACAATAGTAAAGCTGGTGTCATTTAAAGTTTTCCTTTAGTATGTTTCAGGGCAGTTCTGTGTGCAGTATTTCTTTCTGACCTCAAGTTCCTACCATGAGAAGGTGTGAAGAAATCTGAGATACTGCACTGTTTTCTCCTTCCAGCTTTTTATGTCTCCAGCACATGCTTGGTCTGTTGTCCACATTTCTGTCTGGCCTAAGGTGCCATTTAGATGCTCTAGTGAGTAGAGCCAAATGCCATACTGACTTGTATCTACAGGAATTAGGAGGAGAATAAGTCAAAGCATCCCTATTTCCTCTTCCGTCCTAGTGCCTTGAAAAGTTTTTTTTCTGGTGTTGGGTACCGACCTCCCCATTACTGTATTTTAATTGTTGCTGTGGACTTCAAATCTCACTGGTTTCAAGAAAACTTTGTCCTATCTGCCAAAGTGGTTATACCTAGCTTATTTTAATGGCGACAGAAGCTGGAAGCTGTTGAGCAGCCAAAGGGTATTTAGAAGAGTTGTAACTTAAATCAGCAGAATTCACGTATAAAACTAATATACTCTGTGTAACTTTAGCCATCAAAAAAATGCATGTATGTACTCACAGATTCATGTATGTATAGTTCTGTGTGCTATATACACTATTTGCTAAAATGGGGTTCTTATTTGTAACAGCAATTTCTGGATGTTACCACTTAGCATGCAAAGACTTGATTTAATGCTTTTGACTCAGCAGATACTTCTACTGACCTCAGCTGTGCTTCTTACCAGTTATGCAGTTAGAATTTATACTGACAATGTTTGGAAGAGCACCATAGATAGAATCTTTTTTTAAAAATGTTGACTCACTTCATTTGGGAACTTAATGGTCAAATTGTACGTTGCTTTGCACTTCAAAAGAAATTTATCCTCTCTCCCTAACCCTGCCATCAGCAAATTAGAGAATGATTTATGCCAGTAACTGAGCCTGTGCAACTACATTTCTTGCATTACAGAAAGTCTGCTCAATGAGATCAGCACAAAACCCCAAACATTCGTTTATAACAGTCTTACTACAAGATTGTATCATCCTTGTGTGTTGTCTTAAGCATGTGTACGTTGTAACATTGTGATCGCAAAGTTGCTAAGATTAAATATATCACTCTGGAAAATGCACGTAAGTTATAATTCACAGGTCTTCCATTTCCTGCCATTCACATTGTCTTCCTCTCACTGCCCCTCTGCAAAAAGAAATTGTAAAAGTCCCAAACTATACAATGGCACATTCAGAACACAAATAATTTCTTGAGCCAAGGGAAGATGCTGTTGAAGGGTACAAAAGCTTGTTTTGGGGAGATTTAGATTGGATAGGAGGAAGAAATTCTTTTCTGTGAGAGTGGTGAGACACTAGAACAGGCTGCTCAAGGAATTTGTGAATGGCCCATCACTGGCAGTGTTCAGGGCCAGGCTGGATGGGGCTTTGAGCAACCTGGTCTAGTAGGAGGTGTCCCTGCCCATGGCAGGGGGTTGGAGCTAGTTGATCTTGATACCCTTTTCATCCCAAACCATTTTATGATATGTTAGCAATCTTTGCATAATTTTCTGGTTTTGGTCCTTTTCTTTTTTAGTTGATAGAATCCCTTCTGTGCATTACTACAGGTTTTTTAATCCTGTTTTGAAATCAAGATAATTTCTTTTATGCTGGTGTAATTATTCCAGTATAAGTTTAGCTGCAGTGGTATGATTCTGCGCACATAGGCAAGCCATGAAGTAGATTCATTCACCTGTGGTTTTAGTTCAGTACAGCAGATTGTAGGGAGGATGCAAATTTGTCTTCTGGAGGCATCAGCTAAGTTTATTTTAACTTTTGTACATGTGTTAGAATTTATTAGACACGTGTGTTTGTGTTATATGAAAAGTAAATAAAATGAATTGATGTTGAATGTTTTTTGGCCTTCAGTTGTTAATAAACCAGCTAAGAGTGTATTTGGCTGTAAATAAGACCAGCAGAGACTAAGTCACATGGGGAGAAACGGATATCTGTCCCAAATGAGCAATTGGCACATGATTACTAAAGCAAACTTTAAATAATTTTTCTTAAAAAAAAGAAATTATGCATGGTTTCTAAATCTTCTTTGCTGAGCAGTTAGTAGTAAGAACAGCAGGCTTGCTGAACTTGGCACAATTTCAGTGCAAAATTTTGCATAGGGCAAACTAGTTTTGACAATTACAATGAAGTACTAGAGTGAAAATTTTGTAATGAGATGTTCATTCTCTCTCTAGACTGGATGAATTAGTAAAAGTACAATTCTAATTTCACTTTCTGTTCACATTTGATTTTGAGTTTCAAAAAAATGCCTGCCAGCTTCCACCTTCACAACTGTGAAGCTACATCTAATGATTTCTAACTTTTCTATTAGTGCCTCAGTTTAAAATTATTTTCTTCACTCTGACATGAAGAGAAACCTCATTTTTCTCTGCCCAACATTAATCAGAACTAAATGCACTCCCAGCACGGAGATGTATGTCCTGGATTGTCTTCATGTCTGGAAGTGAGTGGCAGTTCTAACAAAGGCAATTCATAGAGGTGGTTCAAAGACCCAGAAGGTCATAGTGGTTCAACGCTGAAGGAGGTCAGAGCCAATGTAGGTGAAGACTGGAGGGACACCTCGTAGTCTCGGAGAGTTGGATAACGGTTCCAAGTTGCTTTATCTAGGAACCTTCAGTGTTGGAGATTTGATAAGTGGCAAATTTGGGCATACACAAGTATTAAGATGGACTAAGTTCTGAAGTTGGGGGTGAAAAGACAGGAAAGGAAGGATACTTAAGGTTAATGTGTGCTAGAATTCAGCTCCATGTTGATGGAGCAAATGCTGTGTAAGCCCCTTAACCTCAACTACATTAGCAGTAGAAATAGTTTTGTTTTACTATATTGGTGAGTCATTTTCATCTTTAAAAATTGACTTCAGTTTCTAATGTAGATTTTGGCTAGATAGTTATTTTTAAGTTAAAGTCAGTGTTTGGAAGCAGAGCTGACATCTTGAAATTATTATTGTTGCAAAATTATGTTCATAAAAGTTCAAGAGGAAACCTGAAAGTTTGAGAGCTAGATCAGAGCAATGTTGAATAAAAAACGATAAGGTTAATATGAGTAAAATTGGCTGCTGTCACTTCTTTTTTTGGTTGCCACATCTGTTGCCTTTAAATGAGTTGTGGTTGTTCACTGAAGTAGCACAAAATCAGTCACCTTTTTTCTAGTAAGAGTTTTAATATTATTTCTTAAGCTGAAATTGAGGCTTGTGTGAAAATGGCTGTTTATGTGCTCATTTTCTACATGCAGCATTTAAAGACATCCAGGGTCAGCCAAACACGATTGACAGTAGAGATTTTGTACTTGCATTAGCTTTTATGAAAGTGGGTGGGAAGCAGAAAGTTACGTTTTGTAATCCACTGCCACATGAGGGAGAACTTGGAGTGCGAGACCAACCCTTATCAACTATTGGGTGATCCACAAGTTTTTTTTAACTTAACTTTGACATAAATCTACAGGAAATGAAATTAATTCGTAGCTACAAAGTTCTATTTGCTTGTAATGTGGATGCTGTAATTATTATTATTTTTTTTCTATTCCACATACCTGAGAGCAAGTGTAAAACCATGAATGATATTAGTCAGTTTAGGTTTTGGATATCTGTAAATGGGTAGGAGGTTTTTGTGTCCTTAAGGACAAAGTCCTTCAGTCAGAGAGAAAAGAAAGGGAATAAAAATTAAGTTTGTAATCACTTAACTGATTTCCTGCCCCATATAAGTGTGATTTAGGTATCAAAAGAGAATGAATGTGTTCTTGAAGCTGTTATCTACCAGTGAACACTGAATATAATAATATAGCAGAAAAGCTGTACTATTTTTTAATCTAAATAATACTGTGAAAGTGTATAAATAAGTAAGATACATTCAAATGTGTTACATTAAGTGCTTGGAAGAATGTAAGAGTTATCACTTGAGGTCAGAAAGAAAAGACAGCTTCCACAGTATTTTGTGTTTGTGGATGGTTAGGAGTGAATGTCTAGGGATTAGTAGAGGAACACAGCGTACATAATATATCCATGAGTGGTCCCTCCTCTTCCTCTACAGTGCAAGGACCCACTGAGCCAAATCTACCTGGTGTATGTTTAGTAATCTCTCTGAATTCCATTAACTTATCCAGTCTTCTTGTGACCCTGTCTGCATTTTTATTACTACCATTCTGTGGCAGAAGAGTTTTGTAAGTTAAATAACCATTGCTTGAAGAGATACCACCATTTGTTTGTTTTGAGCCTATTTCAGTTAGCATGCTGATCATGATGGTGGCTGGTTTTGTTGTTATTTCTTAATACTAACTGTGAATGACCAGTTTACTTTGGGTTTGGTGGTTTGGGTTTTGGTTTGATTTTCAGGAGCCCAGTTTATATGTGAGATTATTGGTGTCAGAAGTAAAAAGTATATAAAGAGTAAAACAAAGCACTAAGAATAGGACCTGATGCAAAGGACTTTCTAACAGCTTTGTTGTCAGTTTGATTGGTTGAGCTTTTGTCATGTTTCATGCAGTGTTACTGCTTCTGTTTTGGCAAGCCAGCACGCAGAATAGCTCTGAAGAAATTTGTTTCTTACGCTCCTTGATGCTAACTGTGGACACTAAACACTTAGGCTGTTCTTGTCGATACAAAATGTCATCTGAAACTCGTAATTTTTAACTCTGGATGTATTTTTGTGATAAAGCAAAATCCATCGGGTGGAAGATGTCACAGGACTACTTCATTTAACCTTTGTACCTGCTTAAGTTATGCTGAGTAGTGCATATAGGGCATACTGGAGAAGCAGGAGACTGCAGTGAAGTTTTGAAATGGTACCAGTCACATGTTAAGCTAAAGCCTGTGCGCTCTGTATTGTATGCCGTCACAGATTCACAGTGTTCATTACATTTCCTTTAATGTCTCCTTAATTAGACTGGTGTGGGTACTGACCTGGGACAGCTACATGGCTACTCGTCACTTGCTCTGTTAGAATCTGTAAATAAGTTTTCCATAGTACTCTGTGTGTAGCATATGAAAAAAAATACTTAATGTACATTACAGTTGTAAGAAATCTTTAGGTTGTCTTTGACACCAATTTGAGGCTATTATACCTGATTTTTTTTCCTAATATCAAGCTTTCAAACTCTTATCTCATTACAGTGTACGTGATAAAGTCCTGCAAAGTGTGCCCGGTTGTTCATATGCTTCTTTTATAAATGTAGAGGGGTTTCTAAAGCAAAAGAAGATCAAATTAAACAATACCTTATTTAATGCATATAAAACCTACAAGTATCTGATTTTAACTGCATCAATTAAAAATATATTAAACCTTTTTCTAGCCTGTGGATCTGGAAAATCATACCTGATCTGTTGGTAGGTAACTCCAGTTGTCAGTACCTTCCTCATTAAAAAATGCTTGAATAATTAGTCTGAATTTTTCCAGTTTGGGCTTAATGCCATGAACATCCCTTGGCTAAACTGAGGAACAAGTTGTTCTCAGAAACCAAGCAAACAAATAAATAGCAAAGTGATGATGAACTGCTGATCACAGTTAATTTTTCTGAACTGTTGGTTGTCAGTCAGGGGATTAATGTGGTGGGGTTTTTTTAATTACTTGGTCATGTGAACTTTCATAATTTTGCGAGATTTTTTTTCTAATGCTTGCACAAATGCATTCATTAATTCTGACTAAGTTTATAAACTATAAAGTGATGCTCTTAGTTCAATTAGTCAGTTATTGTACATTTACCCCATCACTCTAGGTCACAAGTATGTTAAATGGATACTTCTCATGATACAAGAAAAAAGGCAGCGATCTAGATGAGATTTCTTCCCTTTCTCGGGGAAGCCCCATAACAGCATACCAAATACCATTGTCATCATCTTCCAATCAATATAAGTACAAAAGAAAACCTATAATAATAACTAGATTAAAAAGAAAAAATACAATGAAATCAGTATTATTTAACCAATTTAAATCAATCTTTCAGTTTATGTTCTTTAACATCCAATTATTCTTAATTTAGTTGTAAATGGAATGCTACATTTATAAAATAAAAAGGTACTGATTGAAGAAAAAACAGTAACTAACTCTTACTAGTTTTTATTAAAGAATATTTTCTCCTAGATGAAAAAAAGGAAAAAGAAAGATGAAATGTGCATGTGTCTGAGCAAAAGTGTAAGTTGAAAGAGTTAAGTTTATGGGTTTACCACTTGGTATTTAATATGGCTACAGAATGCTTATGCTGTTAATACTTTGCTTGAAAAGTATGTTAAAAGTCATGTGTTTGAAATGATTATCTACTTAGTCTACTGACTCCTAATAATGTGCCTGCGTGCCTGTCAGAACGTTGAGCTGTGGAAGAAATATGGCTAGTCACATTATATTTTTCCTGTCTTTTATGAAGTAGGAGATTGTTTTTATAGTATAAATGATTTATCCATTCAATATTGTGCTGGTGTTGTGGCCATAAATTTTTAAGTTAAATCTAATTATGAATTAATTCAAGACTTGGTCTGATGTTGAGTGGATTTTATGAAAATGGTCTTTTATAGACACCTCTTCCCTGTCTATGCACCCTTAATTTTCATTATCTTAATACCACGTGAGTATAGAAAAGCTTCCATATTCCCTTGCCTTTAAAAATGTGATGTATGTTTTAATTTCATTTTTCCTAATATTGTCAGGATAGCCAGAAGCTGTTGCTGTTATGCCTAGAATTCATAATTGTTCTTTAGAACAGTTGATAAAATAAACTTGTTGATTATATCTTTAGTGGTGTATAACCACTAAACTATAATTCAGAAATTTTTTTTGCATTTTGGGGGTAGGGATAGGGAACTGTAATTAATGTAAAAACTCTCCCTGTCACTATTACAAGGGATGGAAGGAGATAAATGAATGTGCGGGGCATGTGACTGTTTCTCTATTAATTTATGAATCACAGTTTTAAACTAGAAATGAGATGCAGACTAGACTAAGTCTGTACCTTGCATATATAGTGATTGCCATTTAAGTAAGAATTTATGTATAAGGCCAAGCATATGCCTGTATGTGTATATATATATTGCTATGCCGATTGATTTTAATTTGGTTTAAAAATATTATATATATCTTTTAATTAAATAACCTGGTTATTACAAACCTAAATATTCTCTGTTTAAACTGTTTTTACTTAAAGGTTAAATTATTTTTTAGATAGGAGGCTATCTCCACGTCAGGACGGACGTTCCTGAGCTGCTGGAGATGGGGAGAGAATGCACTGGAGGAATGACAACACTAAGCTATACATGAACCTTTTTTCTGGCTCAGTATAGCCATCCTTATGTGTTTGGGGTTTCGTGTGTGTGTTTGGGGTTTTTTTAATACCTTGCTGAGACAAGGGATTTTATAGGATATATGAATACCACTTAACTTTTATGGCCTGAAAAATCAGTGACAGTTTTACAGGAACTCCAGAGTCTTGTTTAGTTTGTGTATAAACCCCGTATTTTTGGTGTTTGAGTTTCTTCTGATATACATATAAAAAATTATATGCCCTTTTTTGTCTATATAGTAATGAAAATAGAGCACCAAGATACATGTGCATATGCACATACCTATGTATCTTACTCTCAAAGGGGTGTGTGTGAGCAGTGCTTTAGCATAGGTTGACACAGAACTTGATTGTGGTTGAGCAACTTCCAGAAGACACATGCCCATTATCAGGACGCAAGCCTGAAAGGCCAGATCTGACTTGTGGGTGAAAGGGCAATGGGCAAAGACTGTAATGTAGGTATGTTCACCTGCAGGTCAGGTTAGGAAGTAGCTCTTCAATACCCTACAGCTATCAGTGCAGCTTCTAGCTGATACTCAGCTGCTGGGCCTGTTCAGAGTGACTTTTTCAATTTGGTGCTAAAACTGAGGAAAGCATTTATATAATAAAACACAGGTCTTGGTGTGGAGGCAGAAATGATTAAGTGGTTCACAGATGATGATGATTGCTGCCTGAAAGCTAATGTCTTCAGCTGCCACCATTTGGCTCTGACCGAGGCACACAGGACTGGACAGGGTAGGACTGTTGCTATATATTTTGTTTCAGTAGAAAGTAAGTCAGGTTAGTTAAAATGAAAGTGTTCTTGAAGAAAGCTATTTGTTTCCAACTAGAACAATTATGCTGTAGGACAGTGCTCTCCCAACTTCTTTGACTGTATACTCCTATCAATAAAATTCCCACGTGAAGCTTACTATAACTGAACATTTTTCGTAATTAAAAACATTAAGTCAGCTTTTTAAATACTTATATCATTGTTTTAACTGCTTTTATTTAGATACATGTGTTTGCTTAAAGAAACCGTACGTTCTAAACTGAGATTGTGAAATAAAGGACATGATCTCACAGCATTCCTGGCATTTAAGAGCATTTCTATCAGACTGCTTCTGTTTAATAGAAAAGTGATGTTGGATTTTTCTTTTTATAAACTGAAATGGTGACTAGTAACATGACAAAAATAGAAGGCAGATATTTCATGTTGTCATATGGAAACGGAATGGAAATGGAAGTAATTTTTCTCGTAGTCCTAATTAAGATAATATAGTGATTTTTGCTTAGAAAAATGCTTGGTGAGGAACAAACAAAGTATTTAGAAATTTGGTGGGTGGTATGGGTGTGGAGAGCATTACATGAAAAAATTGGAAAGCATGGGCTTTCTGTCATTTGAAAACTTACTCAGTTAATCAGTTTGTCAAAGGTTTCTGGAATTCTAGAAATGAAAGTATTTAGTGATTGCTGGAGGGACGGGACAGCCCGGCACAAGC
>NW_009910506.1:0-19692 GCF_000696875.1 Nestor notabilis
CCCTCCAGCGTATCAACCAAGCCACACAGCTAGTTAAATTCTAGGAGGAATTTTTAAGTTATACCTGAAAATCCCATATTGTGTCCACAAGATATCATGTTACTCCCTTTTGTATTCTCTCATATAACAAACAAAATAATCCTGGGCAAAGTCATATGCAGATATTAAATTTTCTGATGTATCGATGGGTGAAATTCTGGTTTCATTAATATCAACAGGAGTACATTGAGTGAAGCCATATTTTCCCTTAAGTTCTTTTTCTGAATATCATTTCAACTGTTTTGTTTAAGATAATAACAGGAATTTTTCTGTTCCATATCCCAGTTAAAGTGTCAAAGATGATTGCAAGGTTGCTTCTGATGAGAAATGAAGATAAACCTTTCCAGGTAAACACCTCTCAGTAAAAATAAATATAATGTACTTTTCTTTGCTAAGAATCTTGTAATCAAAGATAATACATAGGATTAGGCACTTTATGCCTGCATGGGAGCTAAAATGCTGATTAAATACAGTTCTTCTGTCAGTCTGTGTATGTAGGACAGTCCCAGCAGTGTTTTTGAGCTGTGTGGACAGACCCTTGTCCAACCCTAAGCTTAAGAATGGGAATTCTTCATGCATCAGATTGGTACAAGAAGAAAACTTTTTTAATCTTCTGATTTTAGTTTTTCCTGGATACCTGTTATGTGCGATTTTTGAGATTGAGCACCATGATATTAACCTTTGTACTTTTAAACCCCCTGATTACCGTATCCCTAACATAATAAATATCTGTCCTCTTAGCAAATGTCACTTACATAGAATCATAGAATGGTTTGGGTTGGAAAGGACCTTAAGATCATCTAGTTCCAACCCCCTGCCATGGGCAGGAACACCTCACACTAACCTATGTCACCCAAGGCTCTGTCCAACCTGGCCTTGAACACTGCCAGGGATGGAGCTTTCACAGCTTCCTTGGGCAACCTATTCCAGTGCCTCACCACCCTCACTGTGTAGAACTTCTTCCTTATATCTAACCTAAACTTCCCCTGTTTAAGTTTAAAGCCATTACCCCTTGTCCTACCACTAGAGTCCCTAACGAAGAGTCCCTCCCCAGCATCCTTATAGACCCCCTTCAGATACTGGAAGGCTGCTATGAGGTCTCCACGCAGTCTTCTCATCCAGGTTGTTTAGACTGCAACAGCTTTGTTTTCAGTCTTCAGAGGATATAAAGCATCTGTAGTAGCTATAAAAAAGAAGCCAGTTTGTTTTGCCCATATCTGAATTGATCCTCTTCCATATGAGACCTTATAAATGTGGAAATTTAATGAAGTGTAGAAAGAACAGCAGTACTATAAACATCATTAGCTACATACACCTGATGCATCTTCTCTGTTCTTGTTCCAAACGTGTTCAGGATTTTTTCTGAAGTAAACTAGAAATTTTCAGTGAGTGAGTTAAAGGAAAGTCAGAAAGTAGCAATGCTGATTCCAACAGCCTGGGTTTTAGACAGAGTCTGATAAGTACCCACAGAAGTGTGGTAGGCCAAAGTAATATTTCTAACCTTTTCAAGTTAATTGTCATAAAAGTCATTGGTATCCTGGTTTTGTTACTAAATCTTTCCCCTTCCAGTGTTCATAATGGAAATGTTCTCTGAGTCATGTAGTTTAAAAAAAATAGAGATTGCATGATGTGACAATAATCATAATGGACACCTCTCCCAGTTGCCATGATTGAAGATAACAGAGAGTGGCCTCAACATCGGCCAGACCCCTCAGCACTTTGGGGTTCATCCCATGAGGGCCCATGAACTTACGTATGATCAGATTGCTTAAGTATTGTCTAACCTGATCCTCTTCCACCAAGGGTAAACATGCCTTGCTCTAGATTTTCTCCCTGGTTTCCGAGTCCTTGAATTTCTGAAAGCTGGTCTTACTAGTAAAGACCAAGGTGAAGAAGGCATTCAGTATCTTGGTCTTTTCTATGTCCTGTGTCAACAGGGCCCCTGCCCCATTTGACAATGGGTCCACATATTCACTAGTCTCCCTTTTGCTGTTTCTGCGCCTGTACAAGACTTCACCAGGTTCAATGCAAGGTGGGCTCTGGCTTTTCTAACTGTGCCTCCACATACTTGGGATAGTGTTTCTATATTCCTCTCATGTTACCCATCCCTGTTTCCACCTACCATATACTTCCTTTTTGTTTTGCCTTGAGCTTCTTATTCATATATGCAGGCCTCATGAATTTTTTTGCCTGGCTTTCTGCTCATTGGGATGGACTGCTTTTGAGGCTGGAGGAGGTGATCCTTGAATATCAACCAGCTTTCTTGGACCCCTATTCCCTTCAGGACCTTTTCCTATGGGACTTTGTCAAGCAGATACCTGAAGAGGCTGAACTCCAGGGCTGTGATCTTGCTTTTTGCTGTGCTCCCTCCTCTCAGGATCCTGAATTCCACCATTTCATGGGCACTGCAGGCAAGGCAGCCTTCAACCTGCACATCTGCTTTTTTGTAAACAAGGTCCATCAGAGCACCTCGGTTACAAACAGTATCTGAACCAACCCCATTAGGGAGGCAGGATGGGTAGCTTATTGTTTAAAGAAAATAGTAAAAGTTGAAAGATATCCCCCCCACAATCCACCATGAACTATTGAGACCCCTTTATTCCAGTTCTGTTGTAATTTTTCAGACCAAGAGGACATCAGTTGACAGAGATCAAATACATCTTTTAGCTACTGCTACCAGTGTCACACTGGAAGGAGGTATTCTATGGGGCTTCTAGTGCTCTCTGTGAGAGTAGGAGAACATTAATATTTATAATTCACATATTCACCTAAAGTTACATTTTACATCAAATCAACAATTACAAGATATGTAGATAAGAATTTCTCAAGTCATCTAAAAGCAGAGGAATGTGTAGATTTTTTCAGAGCTCTTTTTCTATGGAGTTTTCAGGGCATCTGTGCATAAAAGAGAACACTTGACCATGTTTTTTTCAGGAAAGTTCAGATAAGTATTCCCTGTACTTAGGAGAAAAGCTAAAATGATGGAGCTGAGACAGATATACTGGACATAATATGAGATGTGGATGAGGAGGAAACTATACCTGGCAATGCAGTTTGAAAAATAGAAAGTAAAGGCAGTGCATGACAAAGTTTAAGGAGGTCTATCCACATGTCAAACTGTGTGTGCTTTGTGAAGCTATGAGAGTAAGCACTGTCTCAGTAACTGTTTTTGTGGTTGAATGAGTATTACTTAGCTCGAATATCTCATTGATAAAGAAATCCTTCCAGGTATAGCTAAGTCCTGCTTGCTCTAACTATCAACCAGTAGAATCGACTTTGCAATATTGGATAGGATACAGTGCTTGCTAACAGTAATGGGAAATTAGAAATGGGAAAGTGAGTATCTTTTGAAACTTCTTTTTATATTAAAAACAAAAAGAAAAAAGTACCCACACTTTAAATGTCTAGTAAAGGAAAAAGAAGAGAAATCTAGAAATTAATCTAGAAATTAGTTCTTTGAAGATTTCATTGTAAGGAATATGGAGAAGGAAGACACATGTAGTAACCAGTGGTAGTTTCTGGGATACCTCTGCCCGAGGTCCTGAAGGACAGAGGTATGTGGCGTGTGTAGGGTATGTACTGTTTCATTTCACTGTTGTGAAGTTAAAAGGACACAGTTCTGCACAATAAACCTTTTGACAGTCATGGTCTCACGTGACATGCTTCTGTTGAGTAAGCATAAAATTTGTTCACAGTTTCATTTATGAAGAATGACAAAGCACGTTTGAGAGGGAGGCAGCAAGGACTCAGATGTAGCTATATAGCTCCTTAAAATCTACAAAGCAAGCAGAAGAGAATTTGTAGTGTACTTGATTTATTGATTTTAATCTACAGCGAATTGACAGAACGCTTTTGTCCTGCAGTGCACCTGTTAAAGAAAATATAATTGCAGAGAAGTGTATGAAATAGATCATGGAAATGTTTCCTTCTGGTGTTTCTGCTTGGCAGATGTGCTAAATGGTTATTCCTTTCTTCATATGGTTCTCACTCTGTAAAATATGACCTGCTTTTTCTCTACTAAATAAGCCAGGCAAACTGCCCATGCACAGCAGAAACAAAATAGATGACCTTTCTCAAACACTGCAATTTATCAGACCTATTTAGCTGGCACTTCATTTGTGTGTGCCATAGACATTTGAATTGGCACAGTTTTGTGACTTCATACTTCTCCTTTCTCCACATTGTATGTAATTTATGTTGGAAATGAGCAGGCAGAATACTGAGGCTTTATTAATCTTTAAAGTTATGAGATCCAGGATTTGTTTTAACTGGAGCAACTATGGATTCTCTAATTGAAGACACTGCAAGCTGATTAGAATCACACCAATAATTCTGCAGAGGGCAGTGATTCTAATAAGGAAAATCATGGGAGTGGAACACTTCTAAACAATGTCATTAGGGTTCTTCTAACAGGACCCAGTTACTGATACGGAAAAAGGACGAAAATAGATGTTACATTAGACTTGGGAAAGTCCAAAGTTGGGCTAAAAATACCATATGCACCCACATGGAGGTACTGGGGATATAGTCCTCTTCCCATCTCCTTCTTTTCAGTGACATTTTACTGTTTTGAAATACTGATTTAAACTTTTTAAATACTGATTCTCTACTGTTTAGTAGAGAAGCAGCTGTGGAAATAAAAAGTAACATTACCCTGAATATATTCTTTGGAGTTTCAATTGAGGGAGCTGCTGCTGCTTCTATCTAATTCAGCCCTGTTTCTTGTTCATTAATACTTCGGAATTTGTAGATGAATGATAACTTAGAGGAGTTGGTTGATTTAAATTTCTAAATGGGATTGTATGTGTTGTTTACTGTCATCTAAAGATCAAACGAATCTAATAACATGAGTCTGAGTGCTGACAAAATATTACTCTTGCATTGTTGAAGCCAGATATTCTTTAAAAAACATTCAAGGGAAAAATAATTAGCCCTTGTCTGTGGACTACCACACAAATGTCCTTCAGTGACAAATTACTTACGCATTCAACACGTCTTGAAAGGCTTTATTAAAGCATAATACAAAATTCTCTCGGAGCACTGACACATGCCAGAGGGCAGATTAATGAGAGCTGGATAGCCAAGCCACCTGCCAGATTTCTGTACTGACAATTTGCTGGAGTTTTAAGAAATTGCTGAATGAGTCTGTAATTTTTCATTGCCAGAAGCACACAGTCTTACATTTTCTTTGACTTCCTGTTCAATATAAAGGGTAACAAGAGAAAAGCAGTCTTGGCTGCAGGGACACTTGTACCACTTCTGGCTGTAATATCAATATAGCTGTCACATTGTCACCTGACATGCCAGTTACGTGCATCTCAAACAGGAGGCACTTGGTTTGCTGTAGAGTATTGTGACTCTGTTTTCACAGCTGCTTAGCTGGAGACAGAAAGGTTATTAGATAAAATTGCAATTAATTACAAAACTGACACGGAGCATATCTTGATCAAAACTTATGTATCTCTCACCAGTTTTCTGAGCTCTCAAATAATTAATAAAACTATGCTTGTTTGAAGACGTACACAAGTAAAACACTTCCTCTGCTGTGGTTGGTTGTATCATAATATATTCAATTTCAAAGGAAGAAAAAAAGACTAAAAGACTTGCAGCTTTCAGTGTTGCTTATTTCTCAGCTTTTCAGAGGTGTCTGGTAAAATGCTGTGAAAACATTAATTTCTGTCCCAGAAATTCCTTTCTTGAATTTACTCAGCTCCTCTTAGTTCTGCTGTTGATGGAAGGGTCCTTTTACATCTTTCCTAGTTATTGACTAAGGTGAACTGGTCGCAATCCATAGTAAAGAAAGATACCTATGGTGTTGCTTATCAGACTATCAAATTCAGACATCTTCAGTGCTGCTGCACTGCACAGGCTGTCTCAGTGTCACCATCTGGCTGTCATGGCAAAAGGTTTGTCTGAGGCAGAAGCTTTATCTCTGGTAGCTGGTGTTGGAAATATTTTGACAAGCTATCAGCTGATGTCTGTCTACTACTTCTGTGTGTTCATAGGTTTGTTACTGTAACAGGAATGGCAGCAGCTATCCAGGTCTCGGTCTAATTTATGTAGTGATTATCAGGTGATAGAGGTGAACAGACTTTTAAATAGAAGTATTTGTGGAGAGATAGCTGATGAAACATCTCTGCTGCATAGTTAATGAGACTCCTCAGAGTATCTTATGGCAGTTTAAAGTATGAGAATGACAACTATGAGGAATTTACCTCTAAATCCACTGGTTAGAGGTCTGGTCCTCATTTCCTCTGTCTTACAGATGTGATGGCTTGTTGAATATTCTATATGGAATGATCTGAGGAGAGTTATAACCTCTGTCCTGCTACACAAGTCATCATATGGCAGGAAAAAACCTCTAACTGGAATAAAGCGCTGTCATAGACAGCTGGAAATGAAGACTAAGATCCTTTCACAATTCAAGCTGCAGTTCCTCTTTGCATCTACATTATTGGCATATTTCCACATCTGTATTTTAAAGCACAAAGTCAACACTGTCGTCAGTTTCCTCATATTCCAGATTTGCAGATCCTTTGCTGGAACCATTACTTCACCACCATTTTTTAATGGTCTTTTCTGCTGGGGTTCCATTTTTGTTTGTTCCTCTCTGGAGTTTCCCTGACGGATTTTTGTCATCCACCTTTTTTTTTTTTTTTTATTTCTTTTTTTCTTATTTAAGAGTGGAAGAAGACCCCAGTGCCCACCGATGTTGAAAAAGACTTGATTGAGGTGAAAATACCTGGATTGTTTGCTAAAGACATGCCAGGGGCCAGAAATCACTCGGATAATAGAAGTTGCCATCCCTATGTAATTCAGTTCTTCAGTGTGAAATCAGGGTATGGCTCCATAAAAAAGGGAGAGATTCTATCTTGAAACAGACTCAAACCTATGCAACCTTAGCTACAGACTGAAGATTTCAGTTGGAAGGGACCTACAGTGATCATCTGGTTTGGCCTGAATTTGAAAGCATTTAAGCTGAAGTAGTAGGTTATCACTGCCCAGAGGCTGGAATAGAGTGTGCCAAAGTTTTCCTCTTCTAATTTAAGAACTATTTAGGTGTACCCCAGCTACAGCTTCCAAGAAAGAATTGGTTTTCTTATCCTAATTCTCCAGAAAAGTTGGCATCTTTCATTCCTTAAGCACACAAAATTTATAACAGATTTCCTGTCAGGCCTGTAAGAGTCTGACTCCTAAATCTGGAGGATTTTTTACTTTCTTTTCAGGATTGTCAATGATTTGGTGCAACTGGGCTTTTTCCTCATGTTGCTACCTCTATTGAATTCATCACTTGATGGGGAGCAGTTGTGATTGAATACGGTATAGGGAATTCAGACTGAACTAAGCACATTCATTCTCACCACTGGGCAGGTGAGAAGCTTCCATCATGCAGATCAAACCTGTCATACCAGAACAGTTAATCTAGCTTGCTCCCATCAGCCTCCTTCTCAGGGACTTCTCAGAACACAAGTCAATGGCCTATAGGTGAGATAACTTGTGCTGGCAGTGTGTTGCTTATTATCCTGTTCCTCAACAACCTCTACTCTACCCATCCCTATCTCACAACCAATGGGTGATGTGACAGCCATCCTACAACTGCACTTCAGATGATGTGGGCAGATTTGGCTATGTGAGAAGACTGCTTGTGAAGCCATGGCATAGGGGCACTCTCAGTGCACCATTAGATGTGTGCCTGTAACATGACCAACACAGCATATTCATCGTGTGATCAGTGTGGAACTGATGACTGATATTTTTAGTATACTTGTGGTGTAATTTCACCTATGTAAGAGGGGACGCACGGGGAGATCTTGCCCCAGGTGCTTGCATCGGTCTCTGTGGCTTGCTTGCTCCAAAATTAATTCACCCTATTGTAGAATATTAGGTCTGCAGAAAGTATTTTCTTCTTGTGTTTACCAGGAGATCTGAAGAAAGTAGTTTAGAGGGAGCAAATTTATTACTGTTCCTCTCAGCTTAGCCAGAGAGATTGCATGTAGTTCAGTTCTTGCCTACAGAGCTTGTCTCAGGTCAATGCATACACAAATTAAAATTCCCCAATGTGACAGATGGTATTTGTTTTGTGTGCGTGTTCTCAGTTGCGTGCTGTGTCCTTTTGAGAAGTAGCTGGAAAAGGAGAGCCCTTGGAAAGGACAACAGGGGGTGGGTGCAGCTTTGGGGAACTACAAGGTCTCTTCGGGGGACACGGTTCCAGGGCTGGCAGGAGAGTCACGGTGCTGCCTGGGAGGCTGCAGCTCACAGGGACGGAGACCGCTCAGAGGAGTGGTCAGCAGGACCCAGAGGTAACTGAGTGAACTTCCTTGGGATCAGAGGAGACGGGCAAAGTTCAGTGGAGTTCAGAAAGCCACTGAGCTATCCAAAGCTATGCCTACAAGCAAGGATCTGTCTCCAAGGACACAATGAGCAGAGGGGAGAGTTGTTTATGAAACTGTTTTGCTTTCTTTCTGTCTGATGTGGTCACTTTGAATTTTTTACAACTTAAAAGCCAGCTTACTTAGTTTTTTTATATAACCTGTCCCTTCTCCAATATAAAAGCCTTCTGTCTTCTTATGTTATCTTTCTATAGAAAGAGATCTAGGCAGATCCAGATCAGATGTCTAACTAATCAATCATTTCTACTGGGAATTTGCTACTTTTATAGTTCCTGTCTGTAAAGGACACCCTCAGCTGAACTTTGGTGTGACTTTCTGTTGGTTTGGGCATGCTGGTGAACCTAGCAATAACTTCCTGAAAGTGAAAGCTTTGCTCTGCAGCTTCTGCTGTCTTAGTGCTTCCTTCTACACCGACGCTGTGTCAGCCTTCAGTGACTTTTACAGAAAATGCATAGTTTTTCCTTTTATGGCCTCTATATTTTTCTTAGCTAATTTTCTGCTTATGTGCTTAAGTCTGTGAAGCAGTTGATGACTCAGCTTGTTTGAAGTATGCAGTTCCGTTCTTTATGGTGCAAGTAGGAAGAGACCTAAAAAATATAGTTTACTTTGACCAGTTGTGGGCAGCAGGGTTCTTCCCGTGCTTCACAAAATCTGCTGGGATGCGTGGATTGTGAGAAGAAATGAAGTCTAGTGTCTTCAGGGTAGATTTCTCAGCCATATATGGGACTAAAGAAGTATTTATGTTGTTACTTAGGAGTAAGGTGGGTTTTTTTCCAAGTTAACTCCAATTCTTGCTGCTCAGCTCTGGGTTTTCTCCCACCCACTTGTAGCATTCACAGACTTGCACAGTCACACCCAAGTGAGACAATCTTCATGAAAAATTAATAGTAGTTTTTAGATCGTGACATTATTTAAGGCTTTAGGGAATGTGGTACAGTCACTTGTTATGCAGAAGTGCATCTGATCAGCAGGTGCCCTTGCCATGTCCAGCAAATGATACCTCTATTCTTTTGCTGGCAGGTGGTCTCAGAACTACAAGTGTTCAGAGCATCTGGCCCTAGTGCTTGGGGACCGCATCAGCATAAAGACTGTCATTTCTGATTACTAACAAATCAGAAAGTGCAGCAGGAGCATCCTTCCAACCCTGACTCCTTTCAAGTCATTTGGTACTCCTGAGCTGTAGCAATGTGTATATAGCCACTTAGTGTTTGTTGTTCTCTGCAAAGCTCCCTTCGGAGGACCTCTCATAAAAGGCTCTGCCTTATCTTTAAGTATATTCTTGCTGGATTTTTCTCATCTAAAGAAGATATTGCAGGAAGATAAAGAATTAGAGCTGTAAAACACCCTGATAAGGAGACAAAACAGTCAGTAAATCATCAGTGTTGCTTGTTGATTCTGACAGGTAGGACAATATGAAGAGAGTGTTTCACAGTCATTGTCAGTCGTAAGGTTGAAAAGCTGTAAGCCAGGGATGTAAAAGGCACATGCAAACATTAGACCATTATCTCCAGTGTCAGAAGGACCTGGAAGACATTATGAGGACTTGATGCTACTATGTGTTGCTTATGTTTGTATGCATTGTCTACATAGTGTTTGATTCTTATTGGTTGCTGTGTTTCTCAGTATTGGACTGTAGTGTCAAATCCACAGTTCTCAGTTTGCTTTTGGGTGAAATACTGGTGTAAAGTAGGTCAGTTCAGCCACAGCCTTAGAATGTTCTCGCTGCTTAGCATTTATTGAGGCTCTAAGTTTGTGGGATTTGAGTGCAGAAAAGGAGACATGCCCACATCCACACACTGAAGCAAGAGAGAAGTGGGATCATAAACTGGGAAACACATGGGTGTTACATCTAGACCAGTGTCCTGGGCTGATGAATTTCCCCTAAGCACCGTGGGAAGGACACTGTTGTGGTGCTCAGCACTGGCTTTATGAAATGCCATGTGCTCTTTACAGTGTCACAGACCCCTCTGTGCCAATGGGAATTTTGCCTGCTATGAGCCATTAATACTGAGGTCACCATCTGCCTGTTTCTGCTTCTGGGTGAAGGCAAGGACTGTCTTTTTTTCGCATGAAGTGGATCTGCAGCCAATGTTTGTTTTTTAATATCTTTATTACAGGAATAGAAAGAGCCTGCGTGAAGTCAATAATTATCCCAGAGGCTCTGTGCCCATTAGTGACAGCGGAAAAGCTGTCAGCCTGTGAAATCCTGAAACCAATAGTGGGAGTTTATAGCATTTGAAGAAGTGACAGCCCAAACTGTTCCTCTGTATTGCAGCTCTGTGAATGTGCTGATGTGGTTTTACATAGAAAAGTATCGCCTGTAAAATATTAGTCGCTGGCACTAGTATCTTTTACAACACAGGGTATAATGCTGCTTTCTGATACAATAGGTCTGAGACTTCTGAGAGATTTGCACTCTCCTTGCAGAGGTTTAAACATAACCATGTTTATTTTCTAACTTTGTGTCCTGTTTGTGCAGGAACCCTTGCTACAAAAGACGCAGAGCAATTGAGAATGAGTTTGTCTAAGTCAAAATGTCAGTGACTGTAATCAGCTCTGAGAGACATGCAGACTCCACTAAAGAATTGTTAGCCTTCAGTTTAATCTAGGACCAAACATTCTTGAAATGGATATTAACAAGGAGCCTGAGAAATGAAATGCTGGACAGTCCTGTCACTTTTTCTGGTAAAGAATTAGCAAAATGGTATCCCACAGCACAAAACAATATGATTACACAAACTGCATTATCTTTTGTTGTTGTACTTGTAGCGATGGTGTTATTTAACCCTCTGATTTGAAACTGTGTTCTATTCAGTTTATGTTTCACTGATTTTTATTTTAATCAGCTGCTAGTTTTTATTATACGGAAAAATACTAGAGAAGTTTCAATCATCTGTTTCCTACAGAATCTATAGTTTCTCATTTTCTTTTTGATGTTTGTCATCATATTACTGAAGAGGATAAACTGTGAACAGAGACATGCTCCCTTTTACAAAGAGCCATTCAAAGTACACGAAAAAAGATGGGTGTTGCAGTGAGGGAAGTTCAAGAGGTGAAAAGGATGTAGTAAACTACATAAGAATTAACGGCTAAAATTCAGGTGAAGATTTGTGTGGTGTAACAAACACAACATAAGAAAAAAATAAAAAACAAACATAAGAAAAAATGTTCAGGGAACATTTTGTAGACGTTTAAAAAAGGCTCAAGTGTTAGAGGAATCATGAAAGAAAGTATAAAAGATAATTGGCATCATTAAGTAGGTGTTAATCTTTTAATAATGAATAAATGATTATAAGTAAGAGACATTAATAGAGTTATAGCTGCTATTAGGGTTATGGTAGCTGGGGAATAATTTTCAGGAACCATAGAATATGGCTACATATTCTTAGGAGAATGGCCAAAGTACCAATGCACACCATGGGTTTTTTACCTGCATTTGAGAGTGTAGACAAAGCTCAATTTATTGCTTCTGTAGGCCGTGTTAGGTAGAGAACTGACATTGATTTGCTCTGGAACTAGGATTCATGAAGTGTGCTACTTTACTTTTCTGACTGTGCCTTATCACTGTACAGCACAGCTCTGGCAGCTGACAGGAGCCAGACCATGATCTTTATTTTTGATCAAAATAGCTTTTTCTTTTTTCCTTTTAGCAGAGGATCCCAGCTAGCAGATATGTAAAGAACCATATCGGATCCCCATTACTTTTGTGTGCAAGTGTATTTCATGTATATGAAAAGACAGTTCAGTGCATTGTTCAAGCTCATTTTCAGATGCATTTAGCAGGACTAGTTTTATCAGGGATTAACGTGCTTTTAATGTATGCAGCAAGACACAGTAAACATGAAGGTTCCTCATACAATTTCTTACTGCTTTCCAGATTATATCTGCAGCGTAACATCTTTCTTCTGTATCGCAATGGAATGTTTAATTCTGAGTGCTGCTCTGAGATACATTTTGTACAAAAGATCTTTCACAGAATAACACTGCTGTATTTTTACATTGTCAGGTCCAAGAAACAAATGGAAACCCAGGAGGTAGATCACAGAGGTTGCTTGAGGTGAGAACTGCATAAAGTAAATAGCAGATCCTGTGACTTGGATTGAACAAATACTGGATATAAAGAACAAAAACTGTGGAAGGATATGTTTCTTTGAATGTTGTGAGTTGAACCCCCAGTGTTAATCTAATCTTCCCTACTGTAGTTTCTGTTTATTTTAAGAAATGCCTAGCTGAAGTTTTATGTGTCCCCTACTCCTTTTCAGATGAATGTTTATTGACTCATTACAGGAATTTTACAAGTAAAAGCGATGTTGGGGATTATTCACTATATTCCATCATGTTCAAAAACTGCTTAAATGATCAACAAAGAAATTTAATCGTTCAGCTGACGTTCAGCTGACATTCAGCTTTTGAATCTTGTCATGAAACAACCAACCATTTCTTCTAATGTCTGGTCTGGGAATCCCAGATAAATAACACCAGGGATGAGATACATTATGTAGTCTGCTTGCTTGTTTGTTTAGCTAGCTAAAACTAAGTAGTTTAAATGACATGTATAACTGCAGAACCGAGAGTTCACCAAATCTATTTATATTGTCTTCCAGATCTCACTTTCAGAAACGTAGCATCTGGTCACTGCTAGTTGAGAGAAGGGGTTTCAGTGGTATCAGACAGAAAAGCATTATGCTTTTTTGTGCCAACAGAAATTCTGTTTTAGATGAATGCAGTACAGAATCCTAAAGCTCATTATGTCCCAGTTTTGTAACTGGCTGGAAAGCAGGGCTGTACCTAACTTAAGTTAGAGTAGCAAGGGTTTCTCTTTGTGTAAGAGTTGGATTCTTGTTCGTGTGCCAAGTCCCAGCTAATCTCAGGAAGTGGAGAACCATCAGAGAGACTATTACGTATCACCAGTACTTGAAACATCTCTACATTGCACCCTATTCCTCTCAAATACAGGAATTAATATGCAGATGATAGAAAAATAAAGCCTCTTTCTATGTGCTTATTTGATGTCCCTGAAGACATGGCTTTTCATACTTCGTTATCTTTGTATGCTATGCGTATCACCTTATGGCCATATGGCTGACAAGAACTTTTGACAGCAGTATGTTCATGTCGCTCTTGTACTGTGGAGCCCAGAACTGGACAAGGTAGTCTACATGTGGCCACACCAGTGCCGAGTAGGAAGGAGGGATCACCTCCCTCGACCTGCTGACAATACTTTGTCTAATGCAGCCTAAGATACCATTAGCTGCCTTTGCTGCAAGGACACATTGCTGGCTCATATTCAACTCTGTATCCACCAGAACACCCAGGTCCTTTTCTGCAAAGCTGTTTTCCAGCTGGGTGGTCCCCAGCATGTACTCATGCCTGGAATTGTTGCTTCCCAAATCCAGATCATTCATGAAGATGTTAAACAATATTGGACCCAGTATTGACCTCTGGGGCGCACCACCAGTTACTGACCTCAAACTCAACTTCATGCCTTTGGTCACCACCCTCTGAGCTGTGACATTCAGCCAGTTTTCAATCCATCCCAGTTCTGCTTCACCTCAATTTGCTTCAGTTTCTCTTCACACTGACTGTGGTTTATCACTCAAATCTAAGGGGAGCTGATGCAATCAGTTTGGTATTAATATATTTAATTTTAGACTTGCAGTGGTTGGGTAATGCAAGTGAATGTTCTGATCTGTCACTTTAGCATTTTGTGCAAATTCCTGTAAGAGTTTTCTTTTAGATAACTTCTGGTATGATATAAAATACTGTTGCTTTATATTTCATCTTCTTTCTTCACTTAACTACTTTGTGACTGAGTAGTGTTAAATTTAGTTATCTTTTCTGATTGCTGCAGGAATAGGGGAAGTACTCATAGACCTCTATGCTGATACTTCATTACCATGCATAGAGATAAGAAAGAACGCTTCTGCTACTCATTCTGTTCTTGCATTTGTAGCAGTTGTGCTAGGTACTGATAACTGGGTATTTTGAGACATCCCCAAATCATTGAATTTTGGCGATTTAGAATTTATCAGACAGTTCTCTTGAACAATAAATTGCATTCAGAGTAGTGTCCTTTTGCTTATTCCAGAAGTATTGGACCAGCTCCTGTATTTGTTCATGGACTGTGGTGTCCTTTCATCTGGACTTTCAGATTTCTGCGTCAGGATGAAATTAGGTAGCATGAGCTATCTTGTCATACAGAAGTGTGACTATGAGCCTTGCCAGACAAAATCTGGAAGCACCAATGTCCTGTCATTGTGCTTTTCAAATTAACAGAGACTCTGGTGTTGGAATTCTAGTATGGTAATTTTCAGTCTATTCAAATGAAGAAAAAACAATGACACAGACCATCTCTAAAATAGGAATGTGATTTGGTCTTTGGAGGAGAAAAGTTGTGTAGTTTTATTTTGTTCCTAAACCTTTCATTTTCAATGTCCCTTTTATAGATAAATGCCTTGATGTGACAGGTATTGTCAAATACTGAGAGAACATTTTTTTGTGAGAAGTTGCTTTTATATTTATTTATTTTCCCCAACCCCAGTATTTCTGGCCAGAGCACAGAAGAGCTTTGCATTGCCAGACACAGTACCCCAAGATTCATTAAAATATCAGTGTTTCTGGGTGCTTCATCATCCTTCTGAAGTGTTTCATCAACCTTTTGAATCCTTTAAGTTTCATCTACGATTTATAATATATCTCAGTGATTAGATTGTGCAGGGTTTTCTTAAGCCTTTTAATGTCAGAGAGTCAACGGAAATACCACAATTAACATGACAATACTTATTTTTAAAGCAACCTTTTGTCAACAAAAACCCCCTTAGAGCTGCTAGTTTTGCTTGTTGGCTGTCATGCCTCTTGTCCCAGGGGAATCCATCCCTGGCTGATTGTGTCGCACTGTGACACTGACAGCTTTTTGCTGCAGGGAATCTTCACATGTTTTCCCCAGGTAAAGAAACAGCAATATGATGTCATTTTCGTTGTTTTGGGAAACAGACACAGTAAGAAAGGCGAACACGAAAAAAGTGGAACTGTGGGGCTCACAGGATTAGCAACTAGCTGAGAGGTGCCTGTGTTCTATTCCTGGCTCTGTCATTGTCTTCTGCTATTGTGAACTAGTAAATTAACCTTGTTCTGTGACTACAGCACCATTTATAAAATGGGAATGATAATGCTTAGCACCACAAAGGGGCAGTGTAATTCTTTGCTAATTAATATTTATAAAGTGCCAGGTTCTCCATCGCTCTGCACCTTTGCAGACATTTACATTTGTACAAAATGAAGACGAAGTGGCTGAAAAGTGCTGCTGTATTTTATACCCACTCTCTGCCAGTGTGAAGGGCTCTACAAGGTTTACAGAAATGGAGAATCTGTCTCAAGTGATTTTCGAGATACGTTTGCCTGTAGGCACAGACCTACTAATTCAAGAGTGAAAGTACCTATAACAGATATATATCCACTGTTACCCTTCTTAGAATATGGCACACACAGAAGTTGCTGCGGTGTTGGTTAAGATACAAACTTGCATGGCACTACTTCACAACAAGCTACTTGTATGTATGTTTTTAGATCCTAATATAGCCAGTGAAAAAGGGTTGAAGTGTATTTTATTTACTGTGAAAGTGTATTTTATTTACTGTGAAAATTAATAGCCTAGCTTAACTTTGCAGTAACTCTTTCATACCTCCAGATATTTTTATAAGCTAAGTGAGCACATATTTTTACTTCTTTTGCTGTAATTTTGTAGCAGGTGTTTTAGGGATGATGAGGAACATGTAGGAGATCCATGATCCAAAAGAAATAAAAACTTTTGAGGTTTGGTTCTTTACCTGCTTTCTTCTCTTTATGAGACAAGCCTATGGATGTGAGTGTACCATTAATGCACACCTTCTGGATCTCTTCCCAGTGTCCCTGACAGGTGAATACAATCACTACCCTGTCATAATTCTTGGTTAGGGTGCCTGGAAGACAGCAAGACAAACTGCCATCTGAATTCATAGATGGAAATGAACAAAGAAAACGGGTAACGAAAAAATCATCAAGTTAGCACAGTGAGAAGATGTATTTTTTGTCACTTGTCAAGAAGATCTTTGCAGACACTTTTTGTCAGGCTGATGCTGATCATTGCCTGTTTGCCATGCCCAGATTTTCATGCAACTAAGTATAAAACTTCTCAAAATCTTACTAAATGACATATTCTATGCTATGAGGGAATGAATAAGGATTATCAGTAGTTTTGGAATTAGGAAAAGGAAATTGATTACTTAGTGGGTTGTACGTCAGCTGTTCTCATAGGCTGAAGGAAGAAGGTGATTGCAGCTTTATTCCTGCTCAGTTCAGGTTTCATTTTAAAACTTATGGAAATAAGGAATTTGTTCCTTTTTTGTCCACTTGTCCTCCACACTTTGCGTGCAGCAGTGTCCAGAATCACGTATATGTCAATCACAAAATTGCTTTAGTGCACATTCTTATTGCCTCTTTGATTATTGGCCTGTCACCAAAAGCCTAGCTGTTCAGAATACTTTCTGATTAGTCATGCTCTTCTCATCAGACACTTCACTTGTAGAGTGTCAGATAATGATCCTCCTCACTGAGAGTTAAAGGTTTCCCAATAAATAGAAACTGTGACTGTTGGGAACTCCAGACAGTGTGGTATACATTAATTAAAGTGATGGGAAACTATTCTGTCTGTGGCTTGTGTCTAGATTAGCACATTAAAGTATTAACTCTTTATGATTCCAAGCAAAAAAATAGGGTAAGAGAAACACAGGATGAGGTGATATGAAATAAGCATAAGCATGATCAGGAAGCATGAGCCAGTATGAAATGAATGCCCTACCTTGCAGGCTCTGTGATGATCCTCCATTTGCTGTTACTGCATGAACAGAAATGTGTTTGTGTTTGCTCATAGAAAGCATCATGTGCATGAAATAATCCAATTCATACTGTCATAAATACAAACACAGAGAGACCTGCATCCTATTCAGTCTATCTTCTTTAGCCATTGTGATACATGCTGTAGTTTGTCGTCAAGTCTGTTGCTCAAGAATCCGGATTTCTACTGCTTCCCTGTGGAGAGTCCTCTACAGTCTGACACCATGTGTAACAGTCATTGTTTATTAGAGATGAAAATGGACCAGTTAGAAAGTAGTTCTTTATATCCTTCAGTACAAAAAGTAAAACAGATTCCAGAAGGTGTAATTAGGTGAACTGGGGATGCAGAAGGGGAAGAATTAAAATATGCTTTCATTCCTTGTCTCTACATAAATGTTTTGAAGGTTCAAATATATGTGTTGTATGCTCCCCTTGATATTTACCCTCTGCAAGAATGTCTTCTTGTTCAGTAAGGCTGCAAGATGCAGGGGCATAAAAAATTTGGGGCTGGCAATTTCAGTGATGTGGTGGTGTGAACATTATATGTTATATTTGTCTATACATTACGTACATATGCATATTATACACACTTTGGAAAGAACAGATCAGTGAGCAAAATAGTGGTGCTCACTGATAGATAAGTCAGTAATCTGTCAATATAAAAAATGGCAGTGGTTTGGTAAGGTTTTTTAGGTCTTGAGCAAAGTGAGATTTATCTCATCAAAGTAAGGGTTTATCGTGTTAATCAAGTTACTGTGGTTTACCAAGTTACTCCATAGTGCCCAACTTGTAGTTTTGTTTAAAACTTTACTCTTAGCCCGTGGCAAACCTAAAGCAAGTTTGATTTAGTTTAATCATCAGTGAAGGAATCTTAAACTGAATCAGATTTCCTCATGTTGAAAGCAGAATAAGGGTAAATGCACACAGTGTGGATCAGTAATGTCATGGTAACCCGTTAGACCACAGCAAGGTGACTGTACACATTATTCCATACTCTGCTCTAAGGTGTAGACCAGGGGACAGATAAGTGGTATAATGCAACAGCTGACATAAGAGTTCTGAATGTCAGGACTCCGCCATTTAGTCTCTGCTTTCCCACTGACTTGCAATATCACGCTGAAAAAAATCATTACAAACTCCACCACACCTTACCTTCTCCAAATATTGACAGTGGATAATAATTCTCTGGTGCTCTTGTGAGATATTTTTATATCCTCTGATTAAGGGTTTAAAGGTATAGCCTTCCATAAAGATAAATTATGTCAGGCTTTGTTATGTACCGGATTTTTTATGAATAGGTCCCTTCACTGAGAAAAATCCTCTATGTTATCAACTAACTGACTAGACCTAAAATGCTTTGTAAGTGTGGCTTAGGTACAGCTGAAGCCAGATACTCCTTTAATCAGACAAGTTTTCATCCGTTCATGAGGGTGAAATTGAGCCCTAAATGAGATTACACAGCAAGTTAACTCTGTTGAGATTTATCTTTTGCAGGACAGTGACTTCCTAGGAGCATAGCGAATCATTCCATGCATGTTTCCTTGACCAGATCTAAAATACATGGGGATGGTAACCTGTTCTGCTCTAGAAATGATGTCAATACTCCAGTCACAGCAAATATTCCTTGGCGCTAGGCTAGGTAACAGTACTATCAGATACAAATGCTTCTCTCTGATCCTTTCTGAGGGAGGTGAAAGTCATGCATGGGATTTGTTTCTGTTCATGTAGGGGGAAAGCTGTCGTGTTCTTTAAATGTACATCCTATAATGTGTTTTCCTGAGAGAAGGAAGGCAACAGATCTTCACCTAGCAGTTTGGGTGGAAAATGGTAATGCTGTGATAAGTCTTCTATGCTTTGGTAGGTGGTGGCACACTCCTGTGATGATTGCTAAAACCCCTCTTCTTTGTAGGTGAAACTTCCATTAGGTGGTGAGCTCTTCGCGTGTGTGTAAACTGTTGGCCCTAGACTTTCTTTGATAATGGCAACACCTAGCATGGGCACTGAGCACCTTACAGGTAGGAGCAGAGACTTTGAACATGGATATCATGGAGAGCTAGGTCGGATGCCTCTGTGGAATAAGGTTGTCATCTTCTGAAAGGGAAAGAAGGAGCAGCAAAATGAAAACTCAGGGGCAAAGGTTTAATTCAGGAGTTAGCATTGGAAGCAGCATTAATTTAAGCAAGTCATACATTTTCCCTTAAGTATTCCCAAGTTTCAATCCAATTATTGTAAGTTGGAATTTCTATTTAAATTATACTAACACATTTCAATACAATTTTATGTCAATTCATTTAAAGACTTTGTAGGAACAATTGCAGTTGAGTTTAATCTGAAACTCAGCCTTAACAAAATCATCACTTAGCAGGTCTGCAGCCTGCCCAGATCTGCTGAA
>NW_009910506.1:19723-66832 GCF_000696875.1 Nestor notabilis
ATTATTTCAGCTGCCACATTTGAGGTAGGAATGGAACTGAGTAAGTTTCCCAAACTTTAAGAAATAGAATTAAGAATTGGATGTAGAACTGGATTTGTTCCTACAAGCCTCTTGGGGAACATCCAGCTTCATTATTGAGTCTCTCGCTATCCCACAATGAGCTGCTTCAGGGAGTTAAACTCATTAGGAAAAAATCAAAGAGTTCAGATTTCCTCTTCAGAAACTATCTATTTTCCGAACCGGGGATCAGATGATCAGTGCTGGCAAGTGGGAAAGAAAGGAGGACATGACAGAGTGAAGGAGACATGGTTCCTCTTGGCAGTAACACTGAATTTTATTGCCTCAGTCATCTAGTAAAACCACCAGTAGCTGAATAAAGTTACTGCAATTATGTTCACTGAAGTCAAAGTGTGAACTATTTCAAGCCGAACTTTTCTGCCCTTTTGATGAGTTTTTTAGACAAGTATTACACTTAAGTCAAAATGCTGTCATTAAGCCTTTGTTTTAATTTACCTTTTAATCAAGTCGTTGTGTCAGAAAATTCCACATGCATGGTTCAGCTTTTCCATCATTATATTTCATACACGGTAAGAAAAAAATTACTAGAAACATTCTAGTGAAACAGAACATTCAGTGAAAAAGCTGTTCCTGTCTTCAGCATAAAATGAGATTTGAAGGGACATAGTGTAGTGGCGTGATATTATGTATGTTTGTTAAAGGGAAGAACTGCTCATTGCAAAGAGTTTAAACCAAATAGGTGGAAGCGGTTTGCTGATTTATTAATGACATGTAGTTAAAAGGTAATTATTGAACTACACACTCAGGAGCTGTATCAGCAATGTAACACAATATCAGGCACTTAAAAATTTAAATTAACATCTGCAAATGCCTAAATACATTTTAGCTAATGCAAAAAGTTCTAATGCCCTCTGCCCGTCCACTGGCACAGCTGGGTGCCCATGGGCTGCACGTGGATTCCCCTACATACTCCTAATGTACTCACCCTTCCTGTTGGAGATGTGGTGGCTCTGCCTCTGTATGGACCCATACACATGCTGGTGATGTGTGTGAGTTCATTTATGCATACCCCACATGTGGGTCCCTCCTTGTTGCACCCCATAATGTCAGCCCGTGAGCTCCATGCAGGCTCCCCATGCATTGGGAGGCAATTCTGTCAGGCAGATGCAGGGCTGTTTCCTCTTTTAATTCCCCAGTTACTGTTTAATCTGGTTGATGTTTGTCTTTCTCTTTAATGTAATCAGCTTTGATGGTCCTCATTTTTTTTTCAGCGTGACCAGCTTTGGGGAAACTGCCTCCAGAGAGTTTTGTGTATTCAATACACACACACATTAAATGAGTATTGCTAGTATCCTACATAGCTTATCACATAGTCATCTCTACTGTCATGACGTGGACAGTGTTTGACTTTTACTCCTCTGAGCAAGTCAACTGAATGTGTTTGCTGCTTATAAATTAACAAATGGTCACATCTGTATAAAGATTTGAGGACAGTGAATGGAGAATGAGATTAGTATTAACCATTACTATTTTTATTATTAAAATATTGTGTAATACTGTATGACAGAAGTGGAAAAAGAGTGAACAAACCTGGTTTATGTATCATAATTCTGAATTCCTAAATTTTCATTGCCTACTCCCATGAAGTAAACAACATAAATAGGGACACCATCCACAGGTATAAATTAAGTGCCCCTGACATTCAGCTGTGTACTCCTAGTTTATCAGAGGACAATCTCTGATACTGAATGGATAAATGAATAAACTCAAAGGTGCTCTATCATGTGCTGCTATATTCATATGCTATATCAAGGATTCCAGAAAGACTCTATTTTTAAAAAGATCTGTCATGTATATTAAACTACTGTCACTGTTTTCTACAGGTTAATTTAGGACGGGTATACACAGAACATTTAAATCAGTTTGAAGATAGTTTCCCTCACTGTCATTGTTCTTTCCTTAACGAATTCAGATTTTTATAAAGTTTTTCAGCATTAATTACATTGAGATGATTAAAAGGATCCAAGAGATGAGATGCTTCACAGCTGATACACCTGGCTACCCAGAGCCAGGCAGACCCCCTTCAAAGATGAGTGTTCAGGGAAGCGCAGGCAAGTTACTAAACCTCTGCATGACCCTATTTTTCTCATAAGTAGTATTCAAGAATTCACTAAGTAGCATTTATGGACTGACTCCAAAATATTTCAGAGAGCATACTTTATGTATACTTCATTTGTTTTTCCTTTTTGCCATTGATTACCAGACCATTACTTTTTGTCAGAGTTTCTCACTAGTATTAGTTTAAACATCTATTAAAGCTGTTGGAGGAATTAAGTAAGCAAAGCCTCTTTCTGTGCTGAAGAACATGCAAGGGAGAGAGGCAAACTGCACATCTGGATTTGTAAGAGACACTACATGAGCTGATAGTCTAGAATAATCTCATGCAGTTGCATTCCAAACATATTTCAAACAAACGATGTCACACAGTCATCTCTACTGTCATGACCTGGACAGTGTTTGCCTTCTATTCCTCTGAGCAGGTCAACTAAATGTGCTTACTGCTTATAAATTAATAAATGGTCACATCTGTAAAAGCATTGGAGGACAGTGAATGTCCTTTCTTTTTGTGCTTAAGAAGATGCGAGGGAGAGAGGCAAACCATATCAGGATTTATAAGAGATGCTACATGAACTGACAGTCTAGAATAATCTCATGCAGCTGCATTCCAAACAAATTCCAAACGGATGATGGGAATTTCATACCTATAATTTATACAAAAAATCTTTACTAAAAAAGTGAGCAATCAAGAGGGACAGTCTGACATTTAGAAGCTTTCAAGGTCGCAACAAAAAGGCAAACGATCATCCAGTGTTCCAGAAATAGTAAATAATTAATCTTTGTGTTTTTCTGTTTTCATATATTAATTCATTTTGGTACATATAAATTGGTAATTGGTTTTTGAAAATAGTGTTATGTTTCCTATCTGGTTTTGAAATTGATATCCTCATTGATAATAGCAGCTGAGTAAACCATATTCAGCCTGGTGATTCATAATTGTTATTCTAACTCATAAGAGGGCAATGAAATGGTAATTGCTGTAGTTTAATTTTAAATGAAAAAGTCTAGGGAGCTCTACAAGTTAGTACTTTCTCACAGAAAGTTTTGGGATACTCTATTTGGGACTTAAAAGGTGGTTAAAATCTTGACTCTGGCCTGTCCTTCAAGTAGCTCCCAGCTGTTCATTGAGCATCCTCACTGAGCTGCTTCACAGCACCTTTGTCTGAGACAAATCATCTATGGGTAAGATTAATTCCAAAAGATACTCTTCCTCTTCTTTGAGGTTCTTTTCTCAAACTGCTTCCACTTTATTCGACTTTTAATGCCTTTTCAGTCAGTCCCTTTCTTTTCCCCATCATCTTTTTTATTTGCTATCTCTTTTTCTCCTTTGTCTGCTTTGTGTGAACTTTTTTCTGTGAAGCAGAAGAGCTTGCAGATTTTCTTGCTTTATTTGTTGCATGAATGCAGTATCTTTTTAGCAGTTTCTGCAGTTTAAGGAAGAATTTTAATGATAAGTAAATATTCTTTGCTATCACATTATGTATTTTCCCAGATGTACAAAAGCAGCATAAAAATCAGTAAGCATTGCTTTTAGAATGTACTTTCTTTTGTGTATTCCTTAAGGCATCTGCTTCAAGATTTTCATTTGCACCTGCCCATGCAGTTCTGGGTTTTGCTGTGGTACCCACTTGTCCTAAGCAGGCTGTTCACACTTGCTTTTATAAAAATGGTTTCAGAAGTATAATAGTCCTGACAGTGGTACTGGGCATTTCAAATTTAATGTTCCATCCCAAGGGGATAAAGAAATCATGGACTAATGTGTGGATAGCAAGTCAGTATTAGCATGATCCCAAGATTGGAAAATAATGATTATCTTTAACTGTTGCATTTTGCATGTAGGTTTGCTAACAAAAAACCCAAGAGTATTTAAGTCAGTGTTGCTTGTGTAAGAATCCCACATGAAAAGTTGAACTCCTAAATCCTCTTCACACTCCCTTTATTCACTGTTTAGTTTCTCGTTTGTTTTGGTTTGATTTCAGTTGTTTGGTTTTTTTACTTTTGATTCTCCAGTCACTTAAATAACATCATAACATCATAAACATAAATAACATCATTAAATCATTTATTTAAGCAACATATGGGAAGTTAGGAAATACGTACTGCATTTGAGAGCAGGGGCTACCTCAGTTTCTCATTGTGGGAAGCCAGCAGAAAGGTTGTTGACCTTGGTGCTCTTTCAGACAGATGATGGAGGCAGATACCTAGAACATGTTGACTTTCCTGCTGGAGCATACCCATGTCCATTTTTCTGTGAAGGAAAGAATTTCTGCATTGAAGGTTTTCCAGACTCCACAGAAGCAGAGACAACGGAATTGCAGTCAGGATGACCTGGTAGGAAAAGGACAGGGTGGGGAATCAGAATGTGTGAGTGCTGTACCTTACCCTGCTACAGGCACCTTAAATAACCTTCAACAAGCCTGTGAGTTCTCTTTAGTATTCCTCCTTACATGATATCTAACACAGAGAGAAAATACGAGATTTGCTATTTTTGTCTCTTGTCAACAGTAAGTACTTCTTGAATAGGAGGTACTATAAAAGTGCAAAGTATTGATTATTTGACATTTAAAAAATTAACAATAAAGTTAATATTTCTTTTTTCGTTGAAGTTTTGTGTGCATAAAATTAGATTGGTAGTAATGGCTGAGTCATCAACAAACTAATTGGATCTGAGTCAGCAAGATAAACTAAGTAAGCTTTAATTTCCTATTTCCAGTACTCTGGATTGGCTTTTACAGGGAGGAATTAATAAAATATTCATTGAACAAGCTCTGTTAATATTGCAAGTAACAATGTTTTTCAGTGATGAACCTTTTTGACTCTAGACCTGTAACAAACCTTGCATTTTACTTTCCATATAAACATCAACTAAGCTTCTATAATCCATATTTCTCTAGGCTGCATCTGATTAAAACTTATCAATTTACTGGAGCATTTCCTATATGCTGTTTAATCAGTAAATAGTTTCAACTTAAAAATGTAGTTCTCTCTCTAAAAAAGCCACATTAGACTTCTACTGTCTGATGGGAAATGATTAGTGAGGTTCTATATTTGTAAAGATCTGATGTGTAACTGGTGTGATGGACTTGGGCTGTGTGTGACATCCAGGAATTTTTGGAATCTGAAGGAACTTGGAAGGCTGGAAGACAGAAAAGAAATTATTTGTGGAAGTAGGAAAAGGCAAGTACAGTTTCACTGCTGCAAGGGACCACTGAGTTTGAATGTTGGTCTGTCATCATGACTTGCATCACAGTAAGTGACTGGTCCTAAGCTACCTTAACCTGATTTCCACATAAAAATGAACTTAATTCCTAGGATACTAAAAAGGTTGATGGGGCTGTCAGATTGTTGATAACTTTCAGCTTCATTCTAACATGTAAGGAGGCAGTTTAATATGAAGCTTGTGGAAGAGCTGGTTTGCACCAGACACTTGAGAATCTTATAAACTCAGTAGAGTTTGAGAAGGGTCAATTAAAATGGTTCCTGGAGAGATAAAAGGGACAGCACTTATCAAAATACCAATATATGATAATGTGTTGTCCTGTTAGTTTAGACTACGATGTGCATTGTTTGTCTTATCAAGCTGTTGGGAAGCTTAGCAATAATGCATCACTAGAGATCTGACTCTGCTTCTGCAAGACTGGGGTTTTCATGGTTTTCATGCCTGCCTGCCCTTGGGCATCCTATATATTCTAGCAAACACAGAAATATAATTTTTTTCCTTCTTATTCTTCTGTGGTCATCTCTTTCTCATAGAAAACAGCCTTCAGAATCGTCCACAAATAAATCCATATGTTGTATGGCTGCTAAGAGAGAAGGGAAGATATCCAGTCAGTACCTCAGTTGTAGTCTCTTCTCAGGCTTCTCTGTACAGACAGGTCTTTACTAAAAAATATAAAACTTCCCCTTTTACCATCTCACTTCTGCTATGTTCATGCACTTCAAAAGACATTGGCTTGGTCGTAGCATCTCCAGTGATGGATCTGAATAGCTCTGTGGCTCTTAAAGCATTAGTGATCTGTGGTGAGCAGTGCAGGACAGTTATGAAGGATGGATGGCTGGTAATTTCAGTGAAGCTCTGTAAGCATTTGTTATATATCTCTTTTTAGTGTATCTGCTTACCCATTTTATCACTGATATAGACACAGTTATGATTTGCATTTTCTGGAAGAGTGTGTGATGCTATAAATTATTCATTATATCTGCGTATTTCAATCAGAACAGGAGACAATAAACAGGAAGAAAAACAGTAATAAAGGCAATGAAACCTGGGTTAGAGTCCATTCTTGCTAAGGTACTGAGAGACCTAAGAAATTGCCCCAAGTTACCCACAAACATATTCTGCTTCTTTTTATTAGGAAAAAAACCCCATGTTTCCATTAAGCAGTGTATGTTATTGATCTCTTGTGGAGCAACTTAAGGCCTGAGCAGAGTTGACAGTTTATGAATGGTCCAGAGTTACTCGAATGTTCCATATCAGCATTCACTTTTTCTTCCACATCTGAATCTTGCTGAATAAACTCATTGCTCCAATCAAAATGTTGTCTTCATTTAGTATTGGCAGGAAAGATTTACATCAGGTTAAGGACATATTTAAATACAAAATATGTTTAAATGTATTTATAAGTAACATTGATTTATTTGTTTGTTTGTTTTATGCTTTAATATGAGGTTAAAAAAATCTTCGCTATGTTTAAGTAAGCATCTTAATTCAGGGATCGTGTTCTGCCTTTGATGGCTGCTAATGCTTATATTAACATACTAATATCTTGCCTGTCATGGGGTTAAAGTCAGGCCATGCAATAATCTGTGGCATTCCTTGTTACCTATTACAATATAAGAATATTAACCACAGAATTTGAACACTGCAAAATTGGAAAAAGGGGTTTGATCCCCAAAGCTTTAACACAGAAATTATACACAAAACTTAATGAAGAAATTAAGAGAAAAAAAGACACTTTGTAGTCAAGGATAGATCTATCCTTTTTCTGATCTTGGAAACAGTATCTTTCTGATTTACCAGAGAAATTTATTCTTAGTGCTAAGCCTGGCTTTCCCTGAGTCTTATCAGTGGAATGTATGTAATAGGATTTGAAAACAGAAGTCAGTTATGTTTGTAGTATGACAGGACAATTCAGGTTGGAAGGGAGCACAACTCTTTTCAACTTCCTTCTCAGATCAGGGTCAGCTATAGGGTTGGACGTGGATGCTCAGCTGAGTGTTGAAAATCTGAGGCAGCACAGCCTCTCTGGGCAGGCTCTTCTGCTCCTTGACTGCCCTTATGGAGAAAGGTTTTTCCTGATTTCCAGAACATCTCTTGGCCCAACTTATATACCCATTGTCATCCCACCATGCGCCACTGTGAAAAGCCTGTAGCATAACCTCCTATAGCTGCAGGCAGGCTGCTGCTAGGTCCCCTGAAGCCACCTCTTCTCCAGTTGAACAAGCCCAGCTCCCTCAGCCTCTCCTCACAGGACAAGCAGCCCCCAGTCATCTTGGTGGCCCTCTGCTGAACTTGCTCATCTTGCCTGGCAAACCCAAACTGGATGCAGTACTGTAGATGTGGTCTAACATGTGCATAGCAGAGGCAGATAATCACTTCCCTTGACCTGCTATCTGAACTGCTGTTGGCACAGCCCAGGATGCTGTTGACTTCCTTTGCTGGCAGAGCATACTTAAGCACAGTGTCCACCAAGGCTTCCCAGGACCTAGTCAGCACAGCTTCTTTCCCACTTGCCAGAAGCATGCTGCAAATTTCAGATCATGAAATAAAGACATGAAATATTTTATTACAATTTCCAAACAAGACATCTTGACATTTTTTTTGTTCCTTCTGTTTCCTTTGAACAATTAAAACTCAATTACATTCATCTCATTTTGCAAAGGACTAGGGTTATGGCAGAACCAAACATTCTGTCTGCACTTCTTAAATCAGTGTAGCTGCTAACCTAACCTCCTCCTCAGCACTATCCTCTCAAAAGGTTTAAATAATATTATTCTATGTATTCAATTCAGCTTGATCGAAATGTGTGTTATGTTTCTCATATTTTACTGAGGTTTTATGGGAGAGGAAATATAATATGTAAATTGCCTGTGCAGGAAGAATAATGGTAAGGAGAGGAAAGGTGAAGCAAAAATAGTCTCTGCCAGAAGTCCAGCAGTTATTCTGTGACAACTGAATTGCAAAACAAGCACTGGATTTGTATGTTTAAATCATACCAATAAATAAAGAAATGAAAGCCTTATGCAGCATTTTATACAGGATACTGAGGATTTTATAGCTTTTTTTTTTGCAGTTTGTAATGAGAAAGGACAACAGATTGGAATAAGCTAGCATTAAACCATAAATTAATGAACCGTAATGTCTTTAAATCCCATTGTGAGCTAATGTTAGATTGTCATTGGTTAAATGCTTTCAAGGACTGATATTAATAACACTCTAAAGTGAGAGATGTCAGTTCCCTAATGGAATGGGGCCATTGAAGCGATATATTTGAAGACTGGTCAGCAAGCAAGCAAGAGCTAAGTGTATACATAGAGACAAGGGAAAAGGAAGATCAGAGGATCATCACTTAATCCTTCCATCTTAGATTGTCAGAGATGAGAGAATAAATCAGTTTTTCACAAGAACAGTTTGTCCTGCTGGGCTTGTGTGATGCTGCAGTTCCAGGAACAAAAGCGTCAGGGGAAGATTTTTATTATGATACTGCTCTGAAAATGAAATAAAGGAAAACAAAAGAAAAATCTTTCTCCCTAATTACAAAACAGAACCTGTTAAAAATATCTTTGTGTCTTCCAATCCTACAGTAACATTCATCCCACAGAGGTTTAAAGATTTTCTGACAAAACTTGCTTTGCTCCTATCCTTAAGGATGGGCATCAATTTCTGACATGTTCCACTGCAGCTGAGTCTCTAAAAAACAGAGATTGCAAATGAAGAAGAAACAACTATCTAAATGAAAGTACAGGGGTATTGTAGTAGGATGTGATGGAATTTAGCCAGGTCTTGGAATAATAAGAATAATAACTTGGTTTTGGGGTTTTTTTTCTTTGAGAAGTAATAAGACTGTACTTGAAGGCAGATACTACTTGGTCTGTACGGTTTCAGAGCGTTTCTCTTCTTTGTTTCAGGAGGTGGAAGTACATTTGGTGCAGAACTGTACAGTCAACAGAGATCCATCCTCTTTGTCTTTCTACTGTTATGATCTATAGGTGCTTAAATGTTTTGGTTAGGCCAGAAACCATTCTCTGTGAGCTAAGTTAGCTGTGGTAGACAACGGGATAGGTGTGGGGTCAGACCTTATGGTGCTAACAACGTGCTGCACTGAGGAAGCTGGGCAATGGGTTTGAAAGCCAAATAGGGTGCTGGAGCCTTTAGAATTCCTTGAAAGGCATGAAGCTGGCTCGTATTAATTCTCAATAGAAGGTATGAGGAAGTCGGAGGTGGGAGAATGTTTTATATTTATATTCAGGTTACTCATGAAAGCTCTGCCTAGACCTAGTTATGCTTCCAGACATCAAAATTGCTCATGCATTTACAGGAATTGGTAGAGTCTGTACCCAGGCAGCATCTTACCATCTGCTGTTACAAGAAGGGGTTTCATTTGGGAGACAGGATGGAGAAAATGCTTCTATTTTAAAGTAAGAGCTGTGGAGATTACAGTGTGGGTGATGCAGGGATAACCAAGGATGTGCATGTAGTTGCTGTCTGTTAAGAGCACCATAGTTTTATAGCAAACAAAGCAGACCAAAGCAAAACAACATTTTTCATAATGCAGGGTGTGATTGCTCATTCACCTTGACCTGGAACATGCAGCAGTACAAAGGTTGTTAAACCAAAGGGTCTTTTCAGTATTGGAAAAGATGGTTTGCAGATCATGCCATGCCTGCAGGGAGACTTACAGTCCCCATACAGTCAGGTGATGTAAATACATCTTTAGGAACCTCTTTTCTATGTGGATGCTCCCTCCTCTAGCACACAGTGGTAGTTTTGGCTGTGCCTTTGTCATGGTTTTACGGTCACACCTTAATATATGGGGTTGATTACATGGTTATTCTGCTTTCATTAGTGCCAACTGTGCACTGATGCTGGACTTCTTTCTTCTAAAATAGAAAAAGATGTTTGTCCACAGCGATATATTCTAAATGAAATAGTAAATTCACAATGGCCAAAAAGGTAATACCATGAATACTCTGCAGGGCCTTGTTCCAGTTAAACTGCTGAGAGAGATGGATGTGCCTTTAAAATTATTTTATTGGTCAAATGTAATCACACAAAGTAGGCCAGTCCTCACAAATTTTTAGAAGATGATATCATGACTCGTAAAAGGAATATATTACTCTTCATTAGTTTCCTCATGATAGACTGTCACTTGCTGTTAGAAGGTAGCGTTTTGATGAGTTGTTTGAAAGCAATAGAAACAAATTATATTTTTTTGGTTCGAAACAAAGGAAATTATGCTTTTGGCAAAATGCTCAATTTTTCTTGATGAATCCAAGGTAGAAAAAAGGGAAGAGAGGGGTGGCTGGTAAGAGCAACAGATGGAGTGTACACTGTGACTGGCGATAGCGGAGCATCTTGGGAACATAACTCTTTCTGATGGCTTTTCTGTTTTAATGGTATTGTTGTCTGAGAAAATCCTGGATGAGGACTTCTGCAAGCTTGCAGTTCTTACACCTGTTCTGCGTGAAGCAAAGAGTTCAATAGTTGTAGCATTCCTGGATGTAATTTGCATGGATTTACATCACAGGAAGAGGGTTGTACTTTATCATGGTGACAGCAGAAGCTCTTGATGCTGTGCCAGGCGTCAGTGCAAAGATGGCATGTGGCTGTCATAGCCAAAAGGAAGGCAGCATGGATTAAAATAGGGTTTAGGCACTTTTGTAGGTGTTTTGCATGGCACTTTAAAGAGTTTAAAAATCAGTAGTGGTCCACTTGAAGCCGTCACTTCAGAGACAATCACAAGGGCTCGTGAGTCATCATCCACATCTGGCTGCGTGTGCAGGGAGAAGTCCAGTTCCTTTTTAGAAAGACAGAGAGCAGAAATCGTGCAGATGTGTGACTGCTGGCACAGCATCGGGAGCGACAGAGAGAACTGGTTTCTACTTCTTCCTTCCCCACATGGGTTATCAGGGAAGTAGTGAAGAAAAACAGTTACTGCTGTTTCCCATCCTTCAATTTTCTTTGTATACAGAGAGAAAAGAAAACGGAAAGAAAATGGAAAGAGATCTTGTGCCAAATAGGAACAGAAAGCAGAGCTGAAGAGAAAGGAAGGTCAAATATCAGCTGGTGTTTGTGAATATTGAAGTATGTGTCCATCTCTAAAAGACATTATTTGGAATGGCCACCCCACACTTTACCCTTAGTGGGTGAGAGAGATTATCATAGCTGAAGATCATGTGTATATACTGAGATTCCTCTCATCCTGTCTGCAGGAACTCTTCAACTCCGTATCTGCCCACAACAACTATAAATTCAATCCCCAAGTCCAAATCTGTCCTCTTTTGCATCTCTTCAATCCTGCAATCTTTTATCAGAGTTTGTTCTTATTTTTCTCTTCCCTGGCCTTGTTGGTCAGTGATGTCTGTGTGTTCTCATACCTGGCGTGGATGGTGCAGGTGAAAGGCTCACAGGATGTGTCCCCATCACTTATTCAAGAGAAGAGGTGAGGCTTGACCCAGAACTGGCCTGATCTGCTGCTCCTCTCAGCTTTCCTCCAGCCCTTGCTGCTGGGAGGATGGTGTGACTCCAAGGAGCTCTTTTCCCTCATTTGGGGAGGACATTTAGAAGTGGCTTCCAAGAGAAAACTGGAATTCATGGGAGGACTGTTGGGCCCCTCTGCCAGCTGCAACCACAGTGGCGTGACTTAAGAAAAGCACAGGCAACGCTGTAATGAGCAAGACGCTGCCAACTGTTACTTCATCTGCCTTGAGAGTTTGGGAGTAGAGGAACAGAGAAAGAAAAGGAAAGTGCAGCCAAAGGCACTTAAACATCATTAGAGCTATGTAAATCAGGCAAGTTAAAAAGACAGAACTGAAGTGTTATTTCCCTCCTGGGGAGTTCTGGGGATAATTGAAAGGGGGGGAAGGATGTCTTGAACAAAGATGAATTAACAATTTTTCTACAATGTGAGATTTTGTGGGTAGACAGGAAATAACCTCATATTGATGACTTATTTTTTCAAGGGTGTTAAATACAGAATATAATCCTCTAAGAATAATATTTTTCAATATTAAATATTTAATATTAAATATTTTCAAAATGTTCATACCAGCTTTTTAGCATTTTAACCGTGCTGAGTGTTGGCCCGTGGAGCAAAAATAAATACATTTATGTGGAATTTTTTTGGTTACTTGCCTAAAGTGATTGAAGCAGTCTACTTTTAACTGCACTTTACTTAAATGATTTGGGGTTGTACATAAGTAATTCAAAGCTCAGAGTACCTAGTAAAAAAAGGACTATTACAGACCATGAAAGATTATCTACCTCCCCATCTCTTCTCATCCACAGGCAGGATCCATCACACCTCTGACTTTAAATGTTGAAAAGGTATTCCCTACAAAATATGTCTGTTAGCAAGGATGGTGTTTGGCTGGGGTACAGAAGACCAGTGCAAAGCAGCCTGCCCTGCACAGCTGTAACGGGTGTATGTGGCTGATGAGAGCCATCAGTTCTGCTCAGTGCTTGCCCTTCAAGGGACTTTTGCTCAAGTCAAGATGGGGCAGCTGTATTTATAATTGAATGACTCTAAATGTCCCAGATCTTTGCATAGAGGTTCGAAATCAGGACTTGAGCTGTGGTGGTGTGTAAAACATTAATCATAAACGTGTGGACAGATTACTGACTAATTTTCTGGTCCATGTGGCCAAGGACAGGCAGTAGCATGTTAGGAAACTTTAGATCAGTATTTCAGCTTATGCCTCTTCTCATTCATTATATGGTCAAGCAAAAATCTTATCTAAGGTGCTAAGGATGGAGATATTAACATGTGGAGACACGACTTTCTACATGTAACCAACTTACTATAGCAGTGCCACCTGCAAAGAGAGAGGCATACTGTAATCAAAGCTCTCAGCAGTGTGCAGGGAAGTAGCAGATGAAGAGGCGGGGAGTTGACATAAGAGCTGAGGAGCATCCAGCCAGGGGCCGTGCTGGTTTCTGTGGAAAGCAGGAGCATGCACAGAGGAGTCAGCAGCTAACGGAACGTAGACAAAGCCTGGGCCCAGTATATGGAAGCATTTTTGTCTGAAACTGCAGTACATCAGTGCTGGAAAATACTGTCCCACAGAGATAAAGCTGGTGATGGCTGCAAGGAATTTTGCCTGGGGCTGCTTTGTTTCTCAGGAGCATTTTACAGTGTTCCCAGTGCACCTAAGCCATGGGAAAGCTTCCCTTTATGGGCTTCGGTGGCTCATGGACATACCCTGATTCACAAAGCATAGTAGTTGAGGCTGATGAAGGTTGTGATGGCTGATAAATCTGAGCATTTGTTACAGATAATGTCTTTAGCATAATTTATGGGCAAGCCCCTGGCTCTTCACATCAAAGCAAAGTGAAGGATTCAGAAACTTCGTAATAAAAAAAGTCTATCTGATATTAAATGAGGTTGTCTTAACCGTGTATTGTGGTACTAAAAATGTGTAATTGTTTTTGCCATCTTGAGGATATGTTACATTTCAAACACTTGAGAAGTGATGTGCCACAATAGCTAGTCCAGTGATTTTCTGTCAGACCCAAGATACTCATCTCTCGATGTGCAGTTAAGGATTAAAGACTGGATGGATTTGTCTGACTGAGAAGTGCAGCAAGTGAGAGTGTAGCTGCTGCAGTTCCTGAGAGGGGACTTATTTTGGAGATAGCTTTTTGGGTGCATTTTAGCACCCTGAACAATAAACGCCATCTCCAGTGCGGCCCTTGGCAGTGTGCAAGAACAAGAGCTTGGAGGGATACACAGCAGTGTTGTAGCCTGCTTGCTGTTTTGTTCTCTAGTGCTGCTCTCTGGACTTGATCAAAGTTGGTTTTCTCAGCTTTTTTGCAGGAAGAAAATAATCAAATCCTGAAAGACTTAAAGAGGCATGAAATCCCTAGGAATTAGTAGTTATACTACATGTGGAGAAAAATGCCTGAATGTTGAGAATTCTAATCACCAGTGAAAGGATTTTTTGCTTTCTATCACATTGTGGGTACTGTGTACACACCACATTGTCCTTGAGAACCTTCTGCTCCAGGTAGTGTAAATTCTGCCTGTCTGCTTTGCCCACCGACTCTTAGGGGATGCTGCTTGAAAGCTCCTGTTTAAACCCTAGGTCTTTCCAACACAGTGGTTGCTCTATTTCATGAAGTTGTGGGAGTTTCTCAGAGCTGTTAGACAAAATCCATGTTACGGAAGAACATGTGACAGTGCTTAGAGGGGGCAGAAGATACCGTGTTTCAAGGAGGACAGAAAAACAAGCCTCAAGGAAAACTGCTGTGTTTCAACCTTACAGTATGATGTTGCTTTGATGATATTGCAACAAGACTGTACCTTTCAAAAGTACCTAAAAGATGTCTTTAAATGTGAGCCATAGGAAATGACACAGGTACCTGCTAATTGGGCCTCTCCACTTGAGAGGCTTTTGACATGAGTCATAGGTGAAACCAAGTCATGTGTTCATAACACTGTTTTATTCATAAATCTGAGGGACTCAGAAGTGAAGTACAGTTTTAGCCATGCAAGAGAAAAGATGAGCAATGGGCTGCACTTTTTAGAAACCTGAGACTTGTGCTGAAAAGATGCAAAGTGATTCCCAGCTCAGCAGAACCTCACTGCAGAGCTGCGGTCCCCAGAGGTCAGCAGTAATAGGGAGACCGCAGCCTTCCCCTCAAACAGGCAAGAAGTGGGTAATCTTACTGTGGGTGGACTTAGGCATAAGTTGGGAAATAAGGATTCACAGAATCAAAGCATGATAAAAGGCAAGGATTTCTGACTGATAATGAGTTCAAGACTCAGATGAGGCTCACTGACTGACACGCAGTGGGGAAGAAATGGTGTGGCCTAAGTTGCTGTATCACAGGATTAGTGATTCCTCTCACCTGTGACCAGCAGCTGCTTTGGGAGCCAGTGTAGATCGTCATGCACCAAAGTGGGTCCTCCTGAGTTCCTGTGAGCATTGTAAATGGAGATTTTCTGCTCTGAAAAGGCAGTGGGACTCTTCCAAAAGCAAGGAGGCAATGCTGTATGTTGTTCTACTTCATGCTGCCTGGGTGTGCAGGGGAAGAGGCAAAGAGCTAGCTGTGCTGCTGCCTTGGAGTGGTGTCTTACACAGTCTTCCAGGTCAGGAACCTGGGGGCTGCTCAAGCTGTTCTCTTCATAGTGACAGAAAACTGGGCATGTGGTTGACATGTGCAACAGCCTCATTTCCTATACCCGGGTGCTACAGATAGTCAACTGCCTCTCCACAGAGTTAGTGTAAAATATACTGCTACAGATTTGTCTCGCCTCTTTGCAGAGGTGTAAATGTTTATCCAGAGTGTAGAACTATGGTGAATCTGAACATATGTCTCAATCATACCTCTTCTGCAGCTTCATCCACAAAAGGAGCAGGTTGGTCACCATACAGAGATACTGAATACCATCCTTTGAACCCACTGGCTTTGGCTATATCTTCACATAAAACAAAACTGTGACTTAACTGCCTGCAAGTGTGGGGACTCTCTCCTTGAAATCAATGTAAAACCATGGAGATTTGGTCCATAAAATCTGTGTCTCAACTCCTTTTCACAGCTTTTATTGAAGTAACAATGAAGCCTCAGAAATGTTTGTACAACTCTTGTGTGTTCTTGAGGACCTAAACCAAGCCCTGACTGTGTGATCCCAGTTTTACTCTGCTGTGTTTGGTCAGCTTTTTAAGTTCTCATGCTGAGAATAACCATCAGTTCCTTGATTTTTTTCTTTGTCTGTTTTCTTTACAGTGGTCTGTAAGAACACTAACCTCATGGCACTGCTTTCCTTGGCAGTGATGCAGCGGCAGCTCAAGTTGGAATGGGCAATTTGCATAAGGCAAGTAAAAACCATCTGACACCCTGCTTAGAGATATTGGTTAGAAAGTAGAGGAGTATAATCTAAAAAGAAGCTGTAGGAAAAAAAACATGTGTCTCACAAAAAATCATTAAAAGTAATATATATTTAAATTGCAAGAAACTCTCCTCTAGGGGCCTTGGAAAGACAAATGCACAAATACTCTCAAATGACCATCAGGAAAAGAAAAGCAGCAGCAAATAAGATGTAGAGACAGGGAGGATACAGATCCAAGGTGCACAATGCAGCTGGATGGAGGGAGTGCCCTCAGTGTGAGTGCCCTTGATTCAGCCCTCAGGTGCAAAGAGTAAAGCCCCCTCTCCCAGCAGGTGATTAGCTATCCATAAACCAAGTGAAAATGAGAAACTGCCCTCTCTAGCCATGTTTGATAATGACCTGATATTGTCTACACCTGCTTCTCATGCTTTTCTCATTTGCATCTCTCTGCCTCCTTCAGCTCAAGGGATGGACCATCGTGAGCTGTGTTAGCTCTGGAAAGGACTGCTGGTTTGTTTCAACTGGATCGTGTAGCTGTTCTAACTTAAGTTCTGGGCTATTTTTGAGGTATGGTGTTTCTTTACTATATTCATGTTTTGCAGCTAGCTGCTCTGTGTGTCAGTATAGTCTTTTAATCAAAGTTCCCTTTCTCTTGAGCCTGTGAGTGCCTTGAGGTGCTCTGTCTCCTTGGCCAGGCAATTATATGGTGATGCTACTGAAGTGGAAGGAGTGCTATCTCTGAGTTCTTGTTTCTCTTTTAGATGCTAAGAATTTGCTAATGTGCTGTGGCTGTTTTGCACAGCTGCTGCGGTGCATAATCCTTTTTAAATGGCTATCTTGCATCTGCTTTGTATTACAGGAAGGCATGCAGCATTGAATTCATTTTCTAGCAGACCTGCTTTGTCAGTGAAGGGGTGTTTCCCCTTCAATGTCATGTTGCATTGTTCTGACTTTGATTTCATTGGCTTGTCTTTAAGACAACTGTTTCTACCCTGGTCAAGGCAATGTTTATGTTTCATATGAAAAAGGTGCATGTAAGAAATTGTGAGAGAGCTACAAATCGTGGCTCTCCTTAGGCTCAGCTGGAACTTAAATACTGCCTTCAGGGGGACCTGAGAGTGAACCTGAGACTCGCTGCTTAATTACTCCAAAAGGCAAAGCTTAGGGTTTCAAGTCTATTTTGTCCTTGGTGTCATTCTTTATTCCTCTTTCTGCCTCCTTTATTTCCTTAAAATAGCAGTTCTGTCTGTGTTCTTCTTCTGCTTATACCTAGCCCTAATCTTAGACAAAGGCAAAATGGAGGGTGGCTGCCTTCTTGTATTTATACCAGCATTGGGCCTCATGGAAGTGGCTGTGGCTGCTGCTAAAAGAGATGTTGGGATATGTACGTCAATAGCAAAAGTTGGCTGAGAAAAACAAGTTAATGGAAAATCAATAGAAGAAAAGTTGCTCCTCTCAAACGTTTAATTCTGCTTTTCATCCCAGTTTTGCTGTACCTGTTCTGGTAGTGAAAATAACCTGGACCTATCTTCTCCTTCTCTAGTGGTACTTACATTGCTGAGAATACTCAAGTCAACTCTGCTTATGGGCTTTTCCCCAGCAACAGTCAAGGCTGGTTTTACTGGAATTAAAGAAAAGACCTTACTCTTTCTGCTTGAATGTCTGTTGGATCAGGGTTACAGCTTGTGAGACACCTATGTCTTGATTTAGACTCCCATCAAATAAAATACTGCCAGTGAGAGTCTTCTCTGCAGGATTCCCCAGTGTGTAAATAAACTTAATGTCCTAGTATCTTCATGCTTCTCAACTGGTTTACTGTTTGGTTTTCTTTCTTAATTTAATAGGGGCAAATGAGGAGAAACCTGTAAGTGGTCTTTGGAACCTCCTTTGTGTTTGGATATTTTGAAAGCTGAAATGTAAATAAAAACACTGCTATTTGACTTTTATTTAATTCTAAGGTGTTCATATAAACCAAGATTGCTCATGCTGAACCTGTAGGCTTAACTAATAGGTTCTGGACTGTGCTCTGGACTTGTCTATCTTGTGCACTCTTATTCCTTTGGTCTTGTTGAACAGATTTTGCCTTTGGTTATACTCAGTTGCTGCAGTAGTAAAAGGAATGAGCTTCTCTGAAGGTGGCTGGAAAAGGTGTTTATTGAAAGATTTGGCAAGGGTCAATAGGAGGTACATTTGCCTCTTGGTAAATTTATGAGGAGGCCATAGCACTGGTTAATTGCATTATCTGAAAGCCATTTCTTGAACAATTTGCTGTCTTCTGGGTAGTTTTATAAGTGATTCTGTCCTCAAAGCTTCTGTGTATTTGTGAACTGTAGAGCTCTGTAGCAATGTTTATGCAAGTTTATTTTTTTCCTCACAGCAAATAAGTTTGAATTAACTACTGCTGTGCACTTAACAGCAACACAACACGTTTCACTCGCAGAGCGCTCACTGGGCAAAATTAGCCTCTAAAAGCAGTTGTGTTAGAAGAGGGAATATATTTCATCCAGAAGAACCCCAAGTATAGAAAAAACTCAAAGGCAGCTCAACAAACCACTTGCATAACCAGGACTCTCGTTTGTTTACACCCTTTTTCAGAGTTATGAGGTATCTTTTGCCTATTGGCAGCTTCTTCCAGTTGATGTGGCACTCTGAATATCAGCCTAGGCTGAGGTTCTTAGCTTATGAGTGTATCTCAGAAGGTAGGCTTATACAAATATGTTATGCTTCAGTCGAAGTTGATGTTCTATCAGCTGCAGCCACCCTGGGCCAGTTCCCTGAGGATTTATTCAGCTTCTTGTGTTAATTTTGCCATCCATGCTGTTATAACTGCATAGCTACCACTTGCCAAATGAGCTAGTTTTAATCTGCATTGGGTTGCATCGTAGGTAGTCTGAACCCTTCTCAGCACAAGAATGCTTACTCAGTACTTTGGAAACTCACTTCATCAGAGTTCTGAGCTGCCTGTGGGAGTAGGAGCCTGTCAATCTCTGTGCTCCTGTTGTTTGGAACATTGGCCCCTGGGTTTATCAATCCTTGTGATTTGTGTAGATATAAAAAACCTGCTTGCAAATGTTTGCATTAGGGGTGTCATCTTCACCTGTGTGTGTAAATTTGGTCCTCTTTCTGTTATTTCCCCAAATGTCGATTGTTCATCCATCATTTTCAGTGTCCCACCCAGTGAACTCCAGTGTGCAATGAATTACCTTCTGATCAAAAGGGGTTCCTTTGCCAAATGTTGCAGGGAAGCAGCCTGGCAGAAATTTGTACTTAGCTGATAAGAAATGTCACAGCTGAATATTTATGTGTTAATTGCTGTACCAACAACATGCTTTCACCCAGAATCTCGCCTACGGAATCACCACAGAATTACCTCAATTAAAGACAGAAGGACTGGTGTAGACAGAATGTGTCAGTTCATTCCCATGGTCTATTACAGGATTCCCCTGCCCTCCTTATAACGGCTTCTTAGGGCTTGTCACAGAATCATAGAATAGTTTGGGTTGGAAAGGACCTTAAGATCATCTAGTTCCAGCTCTCTGCTATTGGTAGGGACACCTCACACTATGTCAACCATGTCTAACCTCATATTAAAGGAATAAAGAGATGGAAGGTTTCACCAAATATTTCTACTTTGGCGATGTTTGGTTTTTTCCAAATATTCATATCACATTCTAGTTTCCTTAATTTCACTCATATTAATATTATTTTAAATGATGGCAAACATTTCTATAAAAAAAATCAAAGTAGAATCAATACTATAGAATCATAGAATAGTTATGGTTGGAAAAGACCTTAAGCTCATCTAGTTCCAACCCCCCTGCCATGAGCCGGGACACCACACACTAAACTGTCACCCAAGGCTCTGTCCAACCTGGCCGTGAACACCTCCAGGGTTGGAGCATTCACAACTTCCTTGGGCAACCTATTCCAGTGCCTCAGCACCCTCACTGTGAAGAACTTCTTCCTTATATCTAACCTAAAGTTCCCCTGTTTAAGTTTAAAGCCATTACCCCTTGTCCTACCACTACAGTCCCTAACAAAAAGTCCCTCCCCAGCATCCTTATAGGCCCCCCATATTTAAATTCTATGGTAAAGTAAATGTAAAAACTGATGTACTCCATAGATTCTGATTCTTTTTGTTTGTTTATTTTTATAGCTGATATATGCTATCAGATATAAACTGCAGGACCTAATGTCAAACAGTGTTACCCCGAAAAGTGCCTAAAGTGCCCAAAGATTAAAAGACCTTTTGTTTGAATTTTGAACTGGCAGCTGGATGCTTGAATATTTCACTCAAAAGCAAAGGCAATGTGACAAAGTGACTGCATTTCAGTGTAATGGTAGGTATTGGAGACATGTGCCAAAGAGTAGTATGGGGTTTATTGCTATTAATGTGGCCATCCGGATAGTTCTACCAAAGTGGAGAATGGTAAGTGCCATATGGATAATCTAGCAATGCTCAAGAGTTCAAATTGGCCCTTCACTACTTCCTTTATGGCTGAACAGGGACACATGGCCTGCAAAACCAGCAGTTTCTTTACCACATGCAGCAATAATCATGCAGTCCCAATGTTCCTTTGCATTTGTCCAGTAAATAGAACAAAATTGCTACTTTACATTTATATCACTATTTATTGAGTGTCAAACTGAAGGAACCTGCATGTATTTCTTCTGTGTATGCTTTTCAGAGGTGTGTGTGTTACAGGTTGATGTCCAGCATTGTCAGTTGTGCAATGCAATCACTGTCAGTTCAGATCATCTTTCCAAACAGTTCCCTGTAAACTTAGTGGAACAAATGAGTGCATGCAGTCTGAGGAGGAGATGGGAATTAGGTATCATCCAAGTGATGCAGGAACTGCTGTGATGTTACTAGATTTGGGGTTTTTTTAGAGGCATGAACAGAAGCTTTAGTAGTTGTTGTTTCATCCAGCTTTTACAGTAACATGCAAACCTGCATAAAAGTCCTGTTCAATGCCATTAAAAATGTTGTTTAGCTGACAAGAATCTTGGTATCTTTTTCTTTTACCTCTCTCTTTACTCAGACATAATTGTCTTCTCAAATGCTCTTCCTTGTGTAGCTTTTGCCCTCTGCTGGAATAAAGCAAATGCAAGCCTGTGTGTTGCCACTGTAGGATTTGAAAACTCTGTGCTGGGTTTTGTTCTTCCTTAATGGGTGAAGTCAGTTTCAATTAAGGTTTGTGCTCATTTTGATCTAGGAACATAAAACATGCATGGCTGCTGTGTGCCTGATTACTCTGCTCTCTGCTGGCTAGGAGGTCTGTTGTTTGGTTATAACCTTAACACTTAGTACTGTGTGATGGAAAACCTTAGACAGCTCTGGTGGTTGGAGCCAGCAAAACACTTGGAACAAGAAGTCCTGTGTGACCACCCTTAGGTGCTGAGTCACCCTCAGTAGTCTGCACTGATAGTTGCTTTTGAAACTGTGTGATGCCTCCTTGGCTGACAGCATCTTTCTGTTCTGTTATAACCAGAGTGAATCACTGCCCTGTGCACGGTGGCAGGGTCTGCATGCCACAAGTTTGGTGATGGGCACAGTGGCTGCTCCAGCCATTAGAAGCTGCCGATTCTTGCTTTTAATGAATTGTGTGTAACAACTCGAATACTTGATTAAAAATATTAGTGTGTTCCTGCCTGTTGTTATCCCCCCAAGTCCTACAGTGATAAGGACCTGAGCACTTGCAGTTAAAGCTTGCTTTGTCCAGAGGGAGCAGTCAAACAGGGAACTAAAGGTTTGATTCTCTGTTTTTTTAGGGACTATAGTGCATCTGTCTAAGGACATTTCTAGTAGAGCCTGTTTCTGGCAACTGTGACAGCATAGGGGTGCCCCTGTCATGCTGCCTCTAGGGCAACAACATGTCTTGAGCTTATTGCTATGGTTGTCTTTGCTTCTATGCAGGCATTGCTGACAACTGGTTTTACTGTTTGACCCTCAACCTATCTTCAGCTCTACTCTCATCTTATTAGGGCTCTCTAGTGTAGCTAACCCCTTTGTTGACACCCTCCCTTCATGCACAACTCGCCTCCCCTTAATCCTTCCCTCATTCTGTCTCACCCCCCATCTCTCTCCCTTTATATTTGCTGGACTTTTCAGAGTCCTCCAAAATGAATGCTGAGATGGATCAGTTCCTTATCAGAAAAATCTGTAATCCCAGCTCTTCCTTTTTGTGTGCCAGAGGTGCACACACTGTTGTTTTCATTAGCATCTGGTTTCTGAGGCGGGTGTTTCATCTCTCAGCCGTAAGCAAACTGTGTTCACAAAAATGGAGGAGCTTAGCCTTAGCCCTTTCAGAAATTGTCTTCTCAAATCCTTCTGTGGGGAAGGAGAGGGAGGGGAAATCAATAACTTTACTGGGGGACAGGAAATCACTGTACACAATCTTGCGAAATCCTGTAAACAACCGAGTGCTGCCAAAGCAATTCTCCAGGTATCTTCTGTGCTCCTCAGTATAGAACAAGCCACACGAGAGGCCAGATTACCCTTCAAGCAAATAATCCTGGACTCAGCAGCAGATGAATTCTCTTCCACCAGAGTTAGAAACTTTCAAGTGAGCCGGAGAAGGGCAGGGACAGTAAACTGCATAATGACAGTATCTCAAACATGCAGCAACGGTCCAGTTCAATAACACTGTTAAGGTTACATGGTCAAATCTGTCACAGATATTTCCAGAATGAAGCATGGCTACTAACCTTAATTCACCTGTAGGCATATGTCGTTCACAATGTAATGCTTAATTGCATTTCTCATAACATTGTTGTCCTGTACTGCATCAGCCTATTCACAGCAGCTATCTAATATAGAGATGAATTGGAGGGATAGTAAAGGAACATTGCCATAGGAGGCAAAATAAAGTGGATCCATATTAAGACCAGTACTGCTTAATGTCTTCATCAATGACAGAGAGTGGGATTGAGAGCATCCCTCAGCAAGTCTGCAGATGACACCAAGCTGAGTGGTGCGACTGACACAGCTCAGGGACAGATGATGCCATCCAGAGGGACCTGGACAAGTTCGAGAAGTGGGTCCATGTGAACCTCATGAGGTTCAACAAGGCCAAGGGCAAGGTCCTGCCTCTAGGTCAGGGCAACCCCCGATATCTATAGAGGCTGGGGATGAAGGGATTGAGAGCAGCCCTGCCAAGAAGGATTTGGGGGCACTGTTGGATAAAAGGTTGGATATGAGCCAGCAGCGTGTGCTCGCAGCTTTGAAGGCCAATGGTATCGTGGGCTGCATCCAAAGGAGTGTGTCCAGCAGGCAAAGGGAGGTGATTTTCCCCCTCTTTCTGGTGAGACCCCACCTGCTGTCCTGCAACCAGCTTTGGAGTCCTCAGTACAGGAAAGAACACATGGACCTGTTGGAGAGGGTCCAGAGGAGGCCACAGAAGTTATCAGAGGGATGGAGTGCCTCTCCTATGAGGGAAGGCTGGGAGAGTTTGGGTTGTTCAGCCTGGAGAAGAGAAGGCTCTGGGGAGACCTTGCTGTGGCCTTTCAGTACTCCAGTGGGGCTTGTAAGACAGATGGAGGCAGGTGTTTTAGTAGGGCCTGTGTGATGGGATGAGGAACAATGGTTTTAAGCTGTAAGAAGGTAGATTCAGGCTAGACAAAAGGAAGAAAACTTTCACAACGAGGGAGGTGAAACAGCAGAAGAGGTTGCCCAGAGTGGTGGTGGCTGCCCCATCCCTGGAAACATTCATAGTCGGGCTCTGAGCAACCTGACCTGATTGAAGATGTCCCTGTTTATTGCAGGGGGTTGGAGTAGATGATCTTTAAAGATTCCTTCCAACCCAAACTATTCTGTGATTGTGTGATTTAACAACTGTTCTGCACAACTACGTTCAGCTGCTGTTTCTGTGTTATACAAAGCCTTTCACTTAAATAATGCTTTATCAGAGATGATTAATGGTTTTGCGCATTTGGCACCTAGGAAATAATGAAGCCAGACGTTTGACTTGCAAAAGCACAATGTGGAGATGTAATTCAAATCTACATCTATAGACAGGTAAATAATCATAGAGTTGGAAAAAAAATGAGAGATCTCTTGCGTCACGTGGCGGGGTTGACTATACCTTTCTTTATCAGTCTAAGAGATGTTTGTCTAACTTGTCCTTTAAATTGTCAGTGACAGATCCTCCAAACAGCCTAAGCATGCTATTGCAGTGTTCATCTGTGTTTAAAAAAAAAAGGCAAGTGTTTTATCTCAATCATTCATGTTGCAATAATGGTTAGGACGAGAAAAACAGGCTTAGACCAACACTGAGAGCATATTACTGCCCTTTTTGGGGGGGAAAGAAGGCGAGTTGAGGGTGTTGGTTGCAGAAGCCTTTTACATAGTTGAAGAATTTTGGCTTCCCTCAGCCTTTAAAGTCTCTATGGTGCTTATCTGTCTAATCTGCTCTTTGCAGGTGGTGTATTTTAGCTTTCTATCGTTCTCATTTGTCTCACCTGGGATATTCTCAGACTAGATTTTTATCACTCTTGACGTGTCTTCCCCCACATGGGTAGAAGTGTTCCTAATGAGGCTTTTTGGTGCTCAGTGCAATAGGAGAAATACCTTCGTGTGTCTTGCAGGCTCTTTTCAGTGCGATACAGGAAAGCAGGCACTTGCACTCCTATCTTATCTTGCATTTTAATCGTACCAAACAGCTGTTCCACTGGTATTGCTTTCAGAAATGGGTAAAACAATGTGGCTGAAAATTTCTGAAATAATTCAGCTCAAGGGGGAAAAAATGCTTCAAGCCAAGTAGTTAGAGCCTGGTGATTGCAGGCTCAGGTAATCTTGAAGTTATCTGGTCTCAATCTACCTGTAATAAAGCTGTATGTAGCTGAAGTGTCTTTGCAGGCCTTCAGGCAGATTTTCCTTACCTTGTAAGAGAAACCTTGGGTGTCTTTATTGACTGAAGGTGATCAGAAAGTCAGCACGATGGCATGAACTTCACCAGCCAGCAACTTCCATGGGAGCCTGCTGCAGAGTTAGAAGAATAGTTTGCCTAGTGAATTGCCGTCCCCACGTCTTGCACTGTAGGGGTGTGTATGTGCTTTGCTTTTATGCTTTTGTAGGTCTCTTGTGTAACTCTAAATATCAAAACTCTCCTCACGTTGGATTCAATGCTGATACAGATGTAATCTATCACGTTACAGCTGCTTTCAGCATAGCAAAGTTAAGATGTGTACCTGTCATGTACGGGTAGAATTCTCTTACTAGAAAATAAATCTTCAGTACTGGTTGGTCAGTATAAATGCATGAAATAGCATATCCAGTATCTGCTTCCTATATTCAAAAAAGCATTTGATTATCCAGTATCTGAAGGGGGCCTACAAGGATGCTGGGGAGGGACTCTTCATTAGGGGCTCTAGTGGTAGGACAAGGGGTGATGGGTTTAAACTTAAACAGGGGAAGTTTAGATTAGATATAAGGAAGAAGTTCTTCACAGTGAGGGTGCTGAGGCACTGGAATAGGTTGCCCAAGGAAGCTGTGAATGCTCCAACTCTGGCGGAGTTTAAGGCCAGGCTGGACAGAGCCTTGGGCAACATAGTTTAGTGTGTGGTGTCCCTGCTCATGGCAGGGGGGTTGGAACTAGATGATCTTAAGGTCCTTTCCAACCCTAACTATTCTATGATTACTGAGCTAAGAGGCTCAGTCATTCTAATGAGTATTTCAAATAAAAAGCATTGCCTACTGCCAGCTGTATCCAACAGGTTTCTAGGTTTGTGCTAACAGTCTGTGCAAAGGGATGCACCGTGGCTCTGAACCCCTCATCAAGAATTTACAAGAATCCTTATGGTGCTTTATTCTGTGGTTAAAGCCTTCTGCTGCTTAATTCTTGGTGTCTGCTTCTGAGTGATTATTTACTCAAAGCTGTCATAAGAAATGGACTTAAGTAAAATGTTTTCCACAAGTTCTGGTGTCCCATTTGTACTAAAGCCTATCAAGTGAAGCAGTGTATTAGTTCAGGGTTCTGGATTTGGGTTGTGATTGTGGTCAGGCACTGTCCAGGCTTGTCACTGTCAGGCTCATTAACAAGATTGCTCTAAGCTGCTAGAGAAACTGTTGCATTAATGTTAAGTCGTCATCGGTGTCAAGAAAAACAAGATTTGAGCTTTCACAACTGGCAGGGGAAAATTAAGGACATATTCTTAAAGGTGCTTTACTGCCTCGTTCAGAGCAGCAATTACCTTTCTCAGACCCAGGTACTGAGACTGGCTGTATACAAGTAATATAAGGATTAAAACTTTCTTTAATAAGTATGATAGACTTCTCGGTGATGCTTCTGACACCCAGAAACATGAACATCATAGAACCAGATGCAATTCAAGTGGAAGGCCAAGGAGCAAATGCTCCCAGGTGTTCCACCAGGAGATCAGATCTGTGTTCAGTAATACTGAATTTTGAAAACCTTCCGTGGAACACTTCTTGCAGAATGCAGCCTGAGTCTAGCTAAATAAATGGGATATTTTTCTTCATTTCTTTATCTTTCATCCATCTTTAGTTACAGTCGTTGATGTGGCTGAGGAGAAACCATTTATCATGGTTCTTGGTGATCCTTTATTAACTAAATAAGTCAGCAAAGCTCTGAAATAGCTTCAATATAGCCCCAGTATTGAGGAAAGGTGTGCTAAGATCTTACTTTTGCAAGTGAATTGCTCTTACCTGTTCTTTTGTATTCACTCATATCCTTAGAGAATGGAAGTCCCTGGTGTTTTAAGGAGACTGCAAGCATGAAATTTGTTAGACAAAGGTTGACTTTACTTTGTGACAGACACTGGCATTTCTGCCTTACCTCTTCCTGGGAAACTGCTGTCTTGGATCGTATTCGGTTCTACCTGGAAACTCCTGAGGATAATTGCTTAGCTGTGGATCCACTTGTATTCATAGCCAGTCCTATTTGGAAACAATGTAGTGAGTCGCATCAGCATCTCTACAGTGTCTGGATTGATTTGACAAAAGCATATAATGCTTTCACTCCATCTGCTCTCTGAAAGTTGGAGCAAATTGAACTGTTTTGATATTCTTTTAGCTCGGTCTATTCATGGTGGGAGAGATCCTGTGCAATAGGAAATCCTTCAGTGGAGCTTCTCATGAAAGACGGAGTTGAGCAGGGTGGTGTACCCATATCTATTCAGTTTCAGTTTTCAGTACTGCAGATCGTGACCTCAGCCTGTGACATACTGAGGGTAATTTATTCTGCCTTAGCAAAGTTATTCAAATCTGAGTTTCATGAAACCAGCCAGCAGCAGATCCACAGGGTTTCACTGGCTGTTTTATAACATCATCCAAACACTTTCATCTTGCAATTGGTATCCAAAAGGCAAGGCCATATTTCAGCATGCCTAAAGCTAGCTCTACAGTTCTCTCTTTGTTCTAGTTGCAGGCTCAGAAGTGCACTATTCTTGACACTTTTATCCCTTCTAACTGATGATAAATGGCTCTGAATTTCTGGAAAACAGTGTATCTTGAAAGACACTTGCAAAATTGTCTTTTGCCTCAATGAGGAGTACAATGCTCAGTACAAATCACCTATTTATTTATTATATAGCCAAGCCTTTGGCTGTATTTTGCTTCCCAAATGCCCAAGCAGGTCTTCTAAGTTAGCTTGCTTGTGGTGAGACCACCTGAGTGACAATGCAAGGGCAACTCGAAGTCATCCCATGCATCATGCCAGATTAATAAGTAGTGAAGGATAAGCTTTGAGACATGTGGAGATAAATCTTTTCTTGTGCTAGCATAGTTCTTAATGTGAAACAGGGGTCTAAAATGGAGCTCAAGAGAGAAAAAATGTTCAGAGAGATTCTTTTGCTACTCTGTCATCTAAAAATCACATGTTCAGCTTTTAATCATGTGTGTTATGTGCAGGATGATGAAACTAAGTGTGTCTATTTAGCCCTGAAGAAATAGAAATTGTTGATTAATTAAACGAGAGAGAAGGACTAGCAGGAATTAACTATTTGGGGGGGGAAATGTTCTTTGATATTGCAGTCTGACCAATGTTGTGCTGCAGTCAGTGCCCTTCTGACTGAACTGAAATAAGCTGTTTCTGGCAATATTTGAAAACAATTCATTTGCTCTTTTTCTTAGCATAATGCACACCTGCATTCTTAAGCAGGTATATTGCCTTGAGACGACATCTCAGTGGTGTCTGTAAATGAGTGGATGACTCTAGCCTTGCTAAGGCTGGTCTGGAGCCTGTGTTGCAAAGAAAACCCTTAAGAGCCTAAAATCTAAAGTTCAACACCCTGTGCTAAAGGACAGGACATGCTGTAGAAACAGCTTTTGTTCCCTTCTCCTCTCCTTTTGCCCTCTACAACAGCAACACCAACACACATATGAGAAGCCCTATGTCTGGGTGTTATGCAGTTGTATAGTTGGGACTCTAAACAGCAGAGTTGAGTCTCTGGAGTCATTGATCTTTCCTTAGAGCTAAATTCAGGATAAATTTTATATTTTGTTAGTTTATATTACAATTTCCAGGCTTAAGCAAAGCCGAAGGGGAAAGTATCAAGATAGAGAGGAGGCATTTGTAGAGCAAAGAATGAAAAACAGTCTAATCGGATTGAAAGAGGCTTTGTACCCAGTGCTGCATACAGTTAATAAGGTGTAGCTGTATGCCTTGCTGTACTGGGACTTCACTGTTGATATGGTAAATTAAAAAACACAACTTCCCTGGGCAGTGGTGTTCTCTGGTGCTGTATCAGTGCCTGCCTGCAGGCTGACAGTGGCCATGAGGACCTTTATTCAGATTAAAGGATTATTGAATGGTGCACAGTTCAGCTCAGCCTCTTGAGAATGTAACGCATCTTGAAGCTTCTTAGCAGTGAACATATGAACTTCTTCCTGTTACTGGTTGTGCTGTCAGATTTTAATTTCAAAGGTTGATCAGTTGTAGATGTTTGTAGCAAGTGGATTTTGGTCAGGAAGATAAACTTCAGAAGTCGAGAGGCTATAATGTATTAGTGGTATGTGTGACAGTGACATGTTCTGGCAAGTGAGATCTTGTAGCTTCATCATTATTGTTAAATTGAAGTATTTGTAAACTGACTTGCTCCTGTGGGGAAAGACCAGTTTTGGAGCTTTGTTTTTCTTTGTTAACATGTAAGGGCTAGTTCTTCGTGCCCCAAACAGCTATGCTTCATGCTAGACTAGGCATGTTGTATAGCTGAGAGAAGGCTGAAAGGCAGCATGGAGGAACAAGCAGAATTGCTCGTCTCATGCTGGGATGAACTGGCCTTACAGAGACCTGAGAATGGTAATACTGCCTAGAAAGCTGAAACTGCAACTGTTTATTCTGATGTGGCTGAGTAAAATAGATTGTGGAAGACATCTGTTTTGGAAATGTATTTGGCACAATAAATAACATTTACATGGCTCTTCCAGGAAATATCGCTGTGACATTTAGTTTTGGGGGGTTTTTTGTTGCTTTTTTGGTTTTGACCTGTATCCTTATCTAACCTTCTATGAGACAGAGAGATCAGCTGCTTTAAAGAGAGAGCTCACATTTTCCTTTCCTCCTCTGAGCAGTGGTTTTATTACTATCACAGAAGTGCCACAGAGAGAGATGGCATTTTGCAGATGCTTCTGGATCATCACTCAAAGAGATTTATAATTTGATCCCTGATCCTACACTGACTTTTTCAAGAACCATCCATAAGGTCTTGCAGAACCATAACAAAGTGAGTGAAGTGCCCTAAGGTTTTAGGATTTAAGTGTATATTGTACAACAGGGGAAAACAAGAATAACAAACACTGGCCATATTTTAGCCCCTACCGAAGGACCTGAGCAGATAAGGAAAAAAGCAGTTAGTGTGTATGAAATGCTTGTTACTACCTCTGATTCTTTTTATTCCTTCCTTTAAACAGAACACATATACAGCACCAGTTAATTAATTAGTTTCTATGCTAAACCCTAGAAATAATTGGAATAAAGAGCCACATGAAGATGAATGGTAGAAAACTAATTCCAAGAAAAAAGAGGAATGAGAATCCAAACTCTTGATTTTTGGATTGTATCTGCATAACATAAATTTTACTGTTGCTTTTTCACAATATTTTGGCAATGATATGTAAGGAATCATTTGGGGGAGTCTGGCTTCTGATTTTTTGCCTTGTGGTTTGTGCCATTGGGAAGTTGATGAAATTAATAATTGCTGCATGTAGTAGGTGGAACATCCTACTCCACTAAAGGACCTTGACGTGAAATTAACCTTCCAATAATAAATATATGCAGGGAAAAGATCATTATAATGGAAGAAATCAGTAGGAAAAAATGCTCGTACATGTGAATTTAAGTAAGTTTCCTGCTCGGTATGTGGGGAAAAAGCAGCCACCTACAGAATGCCTTTCCCTGCTTTTTCATAGCTTTAGAGTTGTTGTTTTAATCCTCCTTTCACATCTTCCAGGCTCGTCTCTTCTGTTCTGTTTCCTGGAGTTCATGCCCTCACCTGTCAGCGCCCTGTTGTTAAAACAAAACTATCCTCCATGAGGTTCTGGTGTCATTGCCACTCAGAGAAGTCTTCCTCTTCAATGTGCATTTCCAATGTCACTTCCAAGACCAACATTCTTAAGGTTGCTTATAGATGTTGGAAGCTGAGACATTAGAGATGAATATTTCACTGTCTCGAGGGGAGTTTTTAACAGGTATACTTTTAAATATCTTTGTATGTGTGTATAGATTGGTACAGCAATTGTAGATTCTATTGGCTCACTTCATAAGATTCATCTTGAAACTGTAATCCTTTAGAGGAATCCTGTTGACCAAGTCTGAGGCTAAGACTAGATCCAGCTGCACCTAGACTCTGTCCAGAGTTTAGAAAGCAAGGGGGCTGTTCTGAACCTTGTGACTCAACAGGAGGGTCTCCCTTACCCTTTGTGCCTTTGTTCTCTGTATCAATCATCTTAAGGTCTATTTGACCTCAGTTTTCCTTTGTTGTTTGTTCATGTAATAAGTGAACCTTGCCATTGAATTCTGTTAAGTTGTGCCTTTATAAATCGTATCAAAACTGCTCTTTCTAATATCTTTGATCATTCTTTGAGTGACTCTAAACCACTCATTTGATGACACAATCCCTCTGGGGGGGAATGAGTGAGCAGCTGCACGGGGCTTAGCTGCCTACTGGGCTTAACCCACCACAATACCTCATGTCCAGATAGAAATACTGGTCAACTAAAGGAGTTGGGACACTCTGTGGGCATGTTAAAATGAAGAATAAGAAAGGGGATTACAAGAAACAGTAAGGCTAAGGAGTCCTTTATGCTATGTAGGTCTCTACCATCCAAGAACTGGAAAGGTAATTGCTATTAGGAGCTGTATGGACCAGGATGTTATCTTGAGTGTGATTGCAGGTCAGGAGGATTTAATGGACTAGGTAGCTCCAGGTCTAATTCCTTCCTTTGAATTCTGGTGCAAAAGCATGTCGGATAGCCTAGAGCTTACTGCTATAGTGGTATTGGACCAAGACTCACAGCAAATGTACCCAGACCCTTTTGCCGTGTTCCTGCTAGCTTTCTGCCCACTAGTACTCTAGCTGCCAGCTGTACTGCAGAAGGAGACTGGTTAAACACAGTTGGGCTTTCCTTCAATAAGAGTGGCTGCTGTTGCCTGCTGAGAAATAGGAAATGATACGTATTGCCACAAGATATCACTGGTGTGGACAAATGTATGGTATTATTTCCCTTTTTCACTAATGGCTTCTATTTGCATGCTCAGAAGGGAAGAGCACATTGACTTAACTCTCGCCAATCTTCCTCCATCCCCTCCTCTGCCCATTTACCTAAACCTGCTCCTGGCAAATAACTTTGGGGAAGTTAAAAACACTTCAGGATTTTCTCTCCTCATCTCCATTACCCTTTCCTCCTCTTTCCCACACCTTTTATTGTTTCAGTAAAGGGAAATATCATGTGGAGATACATTAACAAAAACATATTTGGCAATATATTCTACTTCGTCAGTGAAGAACCAAAGGCAGTAGAGGAGCATGGAGTGTTTGTTTTAGCATAGAATCATGCCAATAGAGCATGTACTCATATTTCTAGAACTTGTAGTTTAAAGTCTGATGTTTAGTGGCCCTTCTGTCATGTGGGGCTGAATCACTAGGGGAATTAGGGGAGAGAGAGAGAGAGAGAGGTTCCCTTATTTTTAAGCTCTGCTTCAAACCTACTTCAGGTCAGCAATGCAGAAAACCTGCCTGTATAGCTTTTAGACTCATGTAGGAAAGAACAAGATACTCTTGTTTGTTCTTCCTGGACAGAAATGGCTAGGATTGCATTTGTCACAAATGATATCACCGGCCTCTTCTAAAAGTGAGGCTAAAGCTCAGTGGACATGTGAAATGAATGGTATCCTGTTTCCCTTTGTGTCTCTTTCTTTGCCTATTAGTTGCCCAGGTATTTTGTAAGTGTACCACAAATAACCATAGAATCATAGAATGGTTCGGGTTGGAAAGGACCTTAAGATCGTCTAGTTCCAACCCCCTGCCATGGGCAGGGACACCTCGCACCAGCCCATGTCGCCCAAGGCTCTGTCCAGCCTGGCCTTGAACACTGCCAGGGATGGAGCATTCACCACTTTTTGGCACAACCTGTGCCAGTGCCTCAGCACCCTCACAGTAAAGAACTTCTTCCTTGTATTTAACCTGAAGTTCCCCTGTTTAAGTTTAAACCCATCACCCCTTGTCCTATCACTCCAGTCCCTGATGAAGAGTCCTCTCCACCATCCTTGTAGGCCCCCTGCAGATACTGGAAGACTGCTCTGAGGTCACCATGTTGTATCTCTTGCCATAGACAAGCAAAACATGGCAGGTCCTAGAACTGCCCACCCAGATATTTTGGCAGTATTGTGAGGAATGTTCAGAGTGCAAGATGTTTTGTGAACAGTTTATTTTGTAATCTGGTCCCTACTTAGTCAGAGTTGCATCAGTCACAGCACTGAACAAATGCAGAGACATGCTTGTTAGGTTGGTTGGATACCTCACGCAGCTCCTGAGTCATAAGAGAAGTGGTTGCTGTGTCCGGAAAATACAGTGATGATGTAGGCAGTGATGGCATGTAGGCAGTGAGGTGGCATTTGTGGAAATAGCAAGTGACCTGTGGGGTATCTATCTCCCCTAAACATAAACACAATTTTTAGAGTGAGGGTTTTGTAGTGATTAAAACTGGCTGTTTCCCCTGTGTCCCCCCTGCTTCCTACTCCCCACCGTTTCCTTGGAAAAATACTCCGTTTAGAACAGCTAGAAATTTCTAGGAATGTACCAGTTCTGTTCCAACTTACCGAGAACATTCTCAAAATCAGGATGAATTCTAGGGAGGGTTTGAGGCTGCATGGTTGCATATGATGAACTTAACTATGTGATGACTGTATTTGGGAGGGTTCCCCCCCTTCCTCCTTCCTGTCCCTTTAAACCTCCAGTATCATTCTGGTGCAGAATGAAAATACATTTAAAAATCTCAAAGATTGGCATTGCAAAACCAAGAACTTTTCCCTTTCTGATCTGGTTGAGACCGGGTGTCCTGAAAGCAGGTGATCTAAGATGTAAGCCACATAATGCTCTCATGGGGTGTGATGTTTTTCAAGCTGCCTATGTTCTGTGTGCAACTAATCCATTTCCACTGGCACCATGGCTGCAGATTAGGCAGGGTGCATCTGCACATGCACATTGCATTTACAGGGCAGAAATAGTGCTACGGGGCTGACAACCTCGTCTGCTGCTTTGGCCCATACAGCACTGACTCATAATGGATATGGGTCATTTGAAAGGCTAAGCTCTTACAGAAGTTAATGTAATTTTTTAAAAGTATGGGGTTTTTTAAATATAGTTATTTCTTTTGTGAAGAAACATCCTTATCATTAGCTCTCAACCTGTATTAGTCCAATAAAGGCAAGTAGTTTTCCCTATGGCAAAAAGCCTGCTCAGTATTTGGCAGCTGCCCTTGGAGCATATCCTTGGAGCAGATGGCTGCTTGCCTGCCAAATAAGATACAAATTAGATTTCCAGATGATTGAATGACGGTGGCAGGAAAACAGCCATTCATCTTGACTCCTCCTCTATTGCAAATCTGGTTAATCAGCAAGAACAAAACCACTCACCGCTAGTGCACGCGCTCTGTACAGCCAAGATAGCGGCGGATGGGGCCCCGTTGGGATGAGGTGGGATAAGTTAAAAGGGAATGTTTTACTCTTTGTAAACATTTGCTTTATAATGAATACCAAATCTGTCTTCTACACGAGTGAATCGCCAAGCTTGATTTAGTCCGTAAGGAGAGCAAGAAATTAGTATAATAGATCAACAGTCCCAATACCCTGTCTGTACCGAAGCCCTGCATTGTCTCATAACTAGGCTGAGCTCCCATGCAGGGGGAGAATATCTGTGGAGTTGTTTTGTGAGGCAGAGTTATTTCTGATCAGCTTTTAGGTTCAAGCACCAACACCACATTAGCTGCTTTCGTGTATCTGTGATCAAAGCATATGGGAGTGCACTCTTCTTGGCCCAGGAGGATAGGCAAGCCACCTAATAAGCTGTACTTCTCTTATGTGTCGTTTCTTTCTGTGTTTTAAATAAGGTGCATCTTTATGTTTGTATGTGGTTGTTTCAACATAGCCACAGGTGAGCAGGTGATGCTGATAGGTAAATTTAAGAGCTGGACAAAGGGCTTTAGTTCTGTTCCAAACCCCTTGGAAATGACCACAGACTCGCCACACACTTGCAAAGTGGAGCCAGGCTCCACTTGGAACCTCATGTTCTAGCTAGAAAACTGGGAAATAGGCAATGAAAACAAAATAGCTTTGAAAACAGAGCTGGGGGGGGGAGGGAACCAAGTATTTTTTCCTATGGTGGAAATATAAATACAATAGGACCACTGGTGTGCTCAGTTGAACAGTTTTATTTCCAATGAAGTTAACAGAGTTATACTTGTAAAACTGTGAAGGGAATACAGCTCAGCACAGAAGGCAGGGACCAGATCTTCACTTGGTGCAGGCAGATGTGGTTTCTACTGAAGTCCATGAGTATATGGTAATCCACAAAAATGGAAAGGACTGGCCTCAGGACAACTACAGTCTAGGGGCTGCTTCTGCTGGTCCATGTTCAAAATGCAGGTTTTTCTCTATCTTCTTTCCCTTTCATACAAATAGTGGGGAAAAAAGATTTGTAAACCTGCGTTAATTTAATGAATCTCATTTTTAATATTTTTCCAGAGATCAATTCTTTCTAATCAGTGTATCAATGTGTATCTAGCTGTAAAATCAACTGCATTAAAGTTCCTGTGCAGCTAAAAAGCCCAATCCCAAACCTTAAAAAGATAGAGAAAAATATTTGTTGCAGCTGCATCTAAAAATGGTTTGTCAATTTTCTACCCTTCATTAAAAATGCATTACCTTCTGAAGCTGCTCTTCAACATAAAGAGACTTAAAGCTAAAGAAATACATATAGTTATTTAATTTTTAAAGAAGAAATCTAGAGAGGATGAAGCCAGCATCAGCAGAAAGCTTTTCAGTAGGGTCAGCAATACTCAGGTTTGCTGTCCCCAGGGTGGCTGAGGAGTGAGTTGCTGAGGCTGGGTGGAGGAGAAGCAGGGAGGGTCAGCAGCAAGGTGGATGCAGGGCTTGTGTGAGGGAAAGGTAGCTGCAGTGATAACCACAGGAGCTCTGTGCAGGGACTGAGCTAGGACATTACAGCAGGATGTCAGGGATTAGCAAAGGTATTGGTGACTCAAAATGTTTAATAATAGCAAGTATGGGAGGTGATAAGAGTCAGCAGGGTGGGGTGTTTCTCTCTTGTCTCTCTTTTCCACATCCCTTTTTCTCCCCTGCCCTTTTCCTCCCTCCTGCAAGCAGGAATTGTGTGATGAAGTCAAATTTAAACAGGGGAGATTTGGGTTACATATAAGGAAGAAATTCTTTACTGTCAGAGTAATGAGACACTGGCAAATGCTGCCCAAGGAAGTTGTGAATGCTCCATCCCTGGCAGTGTTCAAGGCCAGGCTGGATGGGGCTTGGAGCAACCTGGTCTAGTGGAAGGGATCTCTTGGCAGGGGGGCTGGAACTAGATCATAAGGTCCTTTCCAACCCAAAGCAGCCTGTGATTTTTAAGTGGCAGGGCCAAGATGAAGTTCCACAGGAGGGTCCTGGAGAACCAGGCTTTCTCCTCCTGCTTGTGCTTATGGGGCTGCAAACGAAGGTGGCAGCAGCAGTTGCTGTTGTGGGGCTGCCTTAAACACCCCTCAGCAAAAGCAGAACTGTGCTGGCAAGAGGTCCACTGTGATGGTCACAGACAAATCGTGCAGTTGCAAAGGAGGGTGGTTTTGCCACTCCAGGCTGCATCGTGTGTTTTGTGTATAGCTTTTCTGGATGAGACTTCAAAGTTTGGCTGTGGTCTGAAAAGAAACTGAAAGTGCATTAAGGTTTCAGTGCCTGTTATTTCTCAGAGAAATATGCTCAGTTTAGAAAGAGGTTTCTTCACCTGCTGTTTCTTTGAATGTTCAAGCTGAACTTTTTCTCTGGCTTTCACCTCTTACAAAGGCACACAGCCCCAGGTTTAGACCCTCTAATGCTCTACCTACATTTGTTGAACAGATACGGGTTTTTTCCTAGTTTCACCTAATATTTGTTTATGTTAAAATCTTAAAGTAGACAAAGTGATGAGCAATTTGGGTGTATTTAGCTGGCTGAGAGAAAGCCACAGGTTGTTCAGTGTTAAAATATATTATCGCCATCAATGCACTAGAGACTTGTAAGGAACTAAATAAGGCTTCTGAAAAGACTCCTCTTTCTTTTTTTCCTACTAAAAGCAACACCAGTGGTACACCAGTCTCATTCCATTGCCTGAAAGCAAACAGCTACATCGATTCAGGGTCAAAAAGAACTCACTTTAGTTTACTTCCCTTAGCCATATTGGCTCTGAATTGGTATCACAATAGAAAGCCAGTGGTAGCCTAAAATGAATAAGCCTAAAAATCACTAAAATCAATAAGCCTAATAGTCACTGCAAAAAGGAAATGCATCCTGTGTCCTCACAGAATCTGTTCACCTTGGAAATATTAGTGGGTTTATTTTGTATTTTGCAAGGTTGGTTTTAGGTTTTAATTTCTTGATGGGGGAAAATGAGGCATAAACAGTTCAAGAGACATCTGTTGTAATGCTTTGTCTGTGAGACAGGTAGTATTTGAACTAAACCATCTGGATTTTCTCTTTTTACTTTCCTGTAGCATCTCTAGCATCTAAGGCCTGAAACAGCCAGTATCTTGTTATATGTTTCCTGCATACACTCAGTACGCGTGTCTCAATACACTGCCAGTAAAATCTGTTTTGAGAGCAGCATATGGGCGATAGGCAGAAAGAGAAGAGAAATTTTTCAGCAAAGCCACATTTCAGAAATCCTGTGGAACCTTTAACTTCATATGAACTTTGTTTATTTATTCATTCATTCACTATTTCATTTCAACTCTCCCTCTCTTTCGAGGCAACGATCTTATACAACTAAATGACACGTATGGAAATCCTGACATGGGTCACCAGGGTGAATTAGTGCCATGTACAAAACTATATGAGTATCTAGAGATTGTGCATGGTCAGGACAGAGCCTGGCTGCCCACTCCCTAGAGCAATCTATCACCTAAAATAACTGGGAGGTGGATAGTATATGTTTTATTATTTTGTCTTTCTCTTCTTTTTTACGAGTCAGGTGAGTGCCAGTTACTAAATGGTCCTAGGGTGTCCAGTGCTTCATAGAATCGTGGAATGGTTTGGGTTGGAAGGGACCTTTAAAGTTCATCTGGTTCCAACCCCCTGCCACGGGCAGGGACACCTTCCACTAGAGCAGGTTGCTCCAAGCCCCTGTGTCCAACCTGGCCTTGAACACTGCCAGAGATGGGGCAGCCACAGCTTCTCTGGGCACCCTGTGCTGGAGCTTTCCCGCAACTGTCTTGATGCTCATAAATCAGAGTTTTACTGTACACCCAACCCTTCAATTCCCTTCTCTCCCATAGCAGATTTTTCATGTCAGTGCTGAGTTTCCTCCCAGGCTTCCTCTCTCCTCTCTTCCCTCATTTGTTAACCCTTATTAGAATGAATCTGCCCTAGTGGACCTGTTCTGGCCAATGTATTCATGATTGCTTCAACCAGTCTCAGGTCTGTTTTAATTACTCTTCTTTTGGTAATTACAGTCTGCCTTCATGTTTTTTATTCTTCTTTCTCCACTTTGCTGAATTAAGCCTTTGAAAAGAGGTTTTGCAATTTTGCAGCATCAAATAGAAGTCTGTTGATAAGCTAATATTGTTTCAACTCCTTGGTGAATTGCAGGTTCTCTCTTCAGCTATCAAGGAAAGCAAGAAAACTTCATATTTTTTATTACAGCAACATTGTCTGACAGTTCACGGGAAGGAGTATCCATCACTTCTACCTATTTACAAAAGTTAGGCTTTTGTCATTTTGATAGGGAACAATAAAGAAAGGACATATAGTAAGGATGTCTCTGAAGAAATTTATTCTCAAAATCAAAATCTAAATGACGTGAAAGTATTTATCTTATATATTCACAGCCACTTTGATCCTTAAAAAAAACCCTAACCCCACAAACAAACAATCCCCCACCCTCCCCATCCTCTGTAAGAGAAAAGAAGAAGATTCTAAGTTTCGTTTGAGGCTGTTATCTGTTCAGCTAAAAGCTAAAGAGAGTCTTTTAAAAGGTGGATGTCTTGGTGTTTAGATTTAATTTCAGTTGAAATTGAATCAAACAAGACTGGGTAGATTATTTGGCAGAATGGCAAAAGATGGTGTAGATTCCATAAAAACCTTAACTTGTCTTCTGCTGCCTCTTTGTGTGGTGTGAATTGTATATAAAAATCCTATTATAATGTGCTTCTAAGAGTTAACGTTGCAGCCAGAATGATGTCTAGGCTGTGATGCTACTTGGGGCATTTTTATCGCTAAGGAGAGAGAAACTGTGGTTTGTTGTGTGTAGATTTTGGTTAATATGGATAAATGTTTGCAGGAATGGCCATGATGCGATACATGTAGAAGATGCTAATGTTATTTTCAGTTTCTTACAGAACTGGAGCTTAGACAACTGTAATAACAGATGTGCTATAAATCATTTTCTCAAGACCATTGTGTTTGCCTGATGATACTCTGCTCTGTGACTTACTCTCAGTATTTCTTATAGGAGCCTAAATTAAAAATATCAGTTCAGGAAAAGAAAAAACCCATCTTCTATAGCCTGTTGAGCTGGGAATTTCGTTTCTGTATCCATAATGTGTTGTAATTTGAAAGAAAAGAGTGTATCTGGGAGAAGTAGAGGGAAGGCAGAAGGCTTGATTCATACTTATGATTTCACTGCTGTCATTGCTAATTGTCAACCAGTGACACCCTGAGGCTGGTAGCTGGTCTAAACCTGTTCTTAAATGTTAGGGAGTAGGCTGAGACTTGCATCAGGGACAGATAATCCTTTATCTAGTTACTAGGATTATTTATTTTATTTTAATCTTCCTTCTTAAGCATTTGGTGTTGCTGTCTGTCAGCTTTAGAATACTGAGCTACAGAAACTAAAAGCTTGAATCAGGTACAACAAATAATAGCTAACATGTATTTGCTCGATCAGTACTGGTCTCTGCTTTGTATTACTCTCTATATAATTGCATCTATTACATGTTCTTTGGAGCCTCTAAACAGAGGGGGAAGTTCATCTTATCAATGGTTTGCCTTTTTATTTTTTTTTTTATTTAATTTGGGCATAAGTTTTTGATGTTTATTCTAATGGTACTGCTACAAGGTCTTTTTCTAGTTAGCACGTATTTTCACTATAGTTAGTAATTTTACTTCTGTACCTAGTGTGTTGTAGATAGTAGATGTGAGCAGCCACCCTGATTGTACTATTCCACTCCTGTCTATGATGCATCCTCTTTAAAGACCAGCTTTTTCTCTGGGTTATGCTATTTCAGATTCTAGTGCTGAATTATTTGTGCTGTTCCTTTGTATATTCAAAAGCCTTTCTGCAGTCTTGCTCACTCCTGCTCTAACGCTGTCATTTGCCGGTTGTTTCAAAAGCTGAATTTTTTTACCAAGGAAGGCAAAATTTGCTTTTTCTTTGAATCTTCAATACTGTATCTGTTTGCAGATGCAGTGTCTCCAGAGGGCTAACACCAGACCATGACTTGCTAAGCAAGTAGGGGTGACTTTGGGTTTTGCCCATCTAACTTGCCTGTTTTGGGTGTTAGTAAATGTCAGAGTGAATGGTATTTTCTGTTACTCATTTGTTCAGAAATGTTTGTAGATTTTGATATTTCTTTCCATATTTTTTGTTGTGAATGACTTTGTGTGTGTGGTCCCTTCAGAAATGAAAGTTTTTCTGCAATCACTCTACTACAAACAATCATTCAAGTACCCAATATAGTTTCTATACTCCAGAAATCAGTATAATCCCAGTGGTATTCATAACAACTGATGTCTGCAAAATGGGATTGCAAAGGAGAGCCACTGTTCATAAAACTCTACACTCCAAAATCCGTTTAGTGCTTTCTTTTAAGAGCCCCAGCTGAGAAAACACTGAGTTTTGCTAAGCTTGACAAAGCAACATCTCGCTCCCCCGCCAAATGCATCTAGCTGGATGTGTTTTAACAATGTTGTTGGAAAGAGTATTTTGATATGCTTAACAGCTGCTAGTTTAAGTGCACAGTTTCTTCAGAGTATGCAGAAACCTACAGTCTGCCTTACTGCCTGCAGGCTTTGTATGTCTGGTCTGTACTTTTTGACCTCTACAGGGAATGTAAGTTATATGCACTTAAAAAGAACCATGTTGCTGTATCCCATTCCCTTTGGGCTATCTGCTTAGCTGTCAGGAGTTAAAATAGAAAATCTCAAGGAAATGCATAGTAAGGCTCTAGAAAACAACAGGAGAAGTATTGATTAGGAACAGCCTTTCCTGACTCTGCATCATTTCTGCACCAAACCTCAGGCTGGAGGGATCAGAAGTGACTGCAAATGCTGACTGAACAAGAAGGAGAGTAAGCAGGTTGTGAGCAAATTGAAACTAATAAAGAAGTGTAGGAACAGCAAGTGTCTGTCCCTTGCTCGAGCCAAAGATGTGAGTCAGCTGATCTTACCCAAATTATCATTAAAGACTGAGCTTTTGTAAGAAATTTTGTATAAAGGTCCTTTGTGCTAAGCTAGTATCCAGAATTTACAGATCCTTTGGATCACTGAATAAACTCTGTCCTTGAAGGAAAGCAGAATTTTTGTCTAGATAAGATTATGGGTCCCCATGGAAAAAAAGTCTGAAAAGTGGTGTATGCATTATCATGCTGGCCAGGTCTTAATGGGGTTGACAAATGCAGCAAGACTTTATTGTGTGGCAAGAGAGGAACAGGGGCTGTGCCTGTTGACTAATGGGTGTGTTTGAGACAGACTAAAGGGGTTGCAGTAAGACCTATAATATCCTTCCTGTTTTGATCCTCTTCCCTGCAGAACATGGTTGCTGGAGTGCTCACTCCAGCATTGTCATCCACAAGATTTTTTAATCCCTTTTCTTTATATAAGGCTTACTCATTGAACACAATGGCATGGTGTGCTTACATGCTTCCCATGACATGCTTCCCATGACATGCTAAGTGTTATTCCCAAGATCATGTATTGGTCTCCTTATGCTGCTTCTGTTCAGTTGGACATGTTTGTTTTGTTGGGTTTTTAAAAAGCAGAATGAGCTTCATAACATTTAGTGGGGGTAGACCTCATCACAGGTTTGTCACATCCATGGACAGTTAAAAATGTACAAATGATGGGTTCCTGCCAGTATTCATAAAACTGTGGTTGTACTTTATTTTACTGCCTCTTGATCCACTGAGACTAATTTAAACCTTTTTATTGTTTCCTTCATTTGGAATTGCAGTATTAATCAAATATTACAGTCGTCTCATCTGCACCTGTCTGTTCTACTGCTTTCCCCCATTGTGAGCACTCGGATGCACAATGATCTCACTTTTAATCAGAGAACAAAATCTTGTTGCTTCACATTGCTTTTTCTTTTCTGAGTTTCTTCATTCAACATCGAAACAGAAATCTTTATTACTCATGGAAAATTTTATTGCTGTGGCACTGCAGTCATGATCAAACCTATGTTTTTCTATTGATTAAAATGTCAAGATTTTGAGAAAAATATATCCCACTCTCATCTGAGATTGAAGGACAGCAATATTGCAGGACAAAGAAGCTTGATTCGTGGGAAGACTAAGTGCTTTGGACAGACTGCAGCAGGCTTCCCACCTCTGTAGAACACAGAGAGAATAAAGCAGTTCCAGGTGCTGCCTCTCTGGACCCTAGAGCAGCTTTTGTTGAATTAGAATTTAGAGCCATATATGAGAATTCATTCACTCAGTAAATTAAATGCTTTTATGTGAGCCTGGGTATATTTAGAACCTGGTTAAGAGGCTCACACAGTAGTTTGAGTACTTTCCCCCCACCCCCATCCTATTCCTATTGTCACTAATATCTATAAATCTTAATTGGAATTACAGAGCTGACAAAATGGGCTAGTTTGTATGAGATGAGAAGTGACTCTCTGGTCCTGGGCCAGCAAAGGAATCAGTGCTATTTAACCATTTCTAATTGCACAGGATTGGTGCTTTAAGGTTTGAAACAAGACTGGCACGTCTCAAAGTCAAATACAGGGTGGGGGAAGGTGATCAGGCAAAAGAAGTCCACTGCTCAGGACTAGGTGCACACTGTATGTGGCTCTGAGTACTAACCCATTAACAGGCAAGGTGCTTTTTATTTCAATGTTTATTTCGACTGCATATTACTGAAGAACTTATTTCCAGAGTTAACTCTCGGAGAAGGATCTATCTAAAATGAGGATCTCTATTTAATCACAAGTTAAACTAGGTGCTAGGGAACTGCAGAGAACACTCGGTACCCAGTGAATCACTGTAGTCTTCTGGTATAGAATGATGCTTTGTTTAACTTTTTCTGTTGACAAGTTTGGTGGTTGAGGTGTCATGGCCAAGATGAGTTGTAAAATGAAGGATTAGGACTTTGTGTTGGTTTATTCCGACACAGAAGGAAAAATTCTCAACAACTCAGATGTGGAATTTTGACCTATTTAATTGGAATTTCAGCTGTGCCTGTGTAACACTTTCTCTCATGCCTGCGTGTTCCCATTATACTGCGTTATATCCATGTGGCTGCCACAGGAGTGTGAGATATGATCATCCTTGTCTGGCTCTGAAACTCCCCTCTTAATTTTTCATTGCATAATTCATATCTCTCTACAGGGGTGTGTGTGTGTGCTGGGGGGATGACACAGTCCTGTGAATAACTATTCTGCCCTGATATATGTTTGGTTTAGCTAACAGTTTTTGAATGTTAAAAATGCCTTTTGGACTAATTCTCATCTCTCCTGAAGCTCAATTTAACTTTTCCAGCATCTACCAAATCTGCTGTGCCTCTTTCTCTGAGGTGTTTGCAAATCAGTGAAATAAGATTTGCTTCTTGTGTTACTCCCCTGTTCGATCTCTTAATGGGATGCTCTGCAGGCCCACTAACAGAAAGTGCCCTCTTCTTGCCCCTGGCTTTATCACGCACTGGGTATATTTAATCTCCCCCTCCTAATGTGGTCTAAGGGCTTTAGCAAGTTGCCATCTTCCTGAGGAGAAAGGGCTCTAGGGACAGGCATGCTAGACTGATGGTGAGAGAGAGGAGGCTTTTAGTTGCTCTGTGTGTTACCTGTCAAAGACACCAAGAAGTTAGAATAAGCAGGAAGAGTCTCCATAGACTTGACAGCTGAACTTCCGAATGAGCTGTAAAGTGCTTTTTAGCTTTTCTGTGCTTTGGCTTTTAAGATGGCAACTGCTCTTGAAGATGAGCACTCTCTGCCGTCAGCTGACTTTAGTGTTCACTCAAAACACTATGGAAGGTATCAGGAAAATGCAGTTCTGGGGATTTGCCTCAAGAAACTGGGACACTGGGGGTTAGTCAGCTTGGAGGCTGTACTTCAGAGGGGAGAGTTTTCTTACATGCAAACATACAAAAGCTCTCACTCACTCACTCTTCCGTGGAGGATCATGCAGATTTGAAGCAGACTCTAGTATGATGGGTCTCAAGGCTCTTTGAAAAAATCAATGCATCTAGATAGTTCTGGTGGATGGTAAGGAGTCCATAAGTTCTGTGGAAAATGTCTCGTGGTGTTTCCCCTGTAAGAACTTCAGCATGTGTACAGAGAGGGACCAGGTCAGAAGACAGTGTCAGTGGAGAGGCTACCAGAACATGGAAAAAAGGGGAGGTGCATCAGTATCCAATTGGTAAGGCAGTGACCTTATTCCAGTCCTATTCAGTCACAGAATATAACCATAAAGATATGAGCAGTGGTTACAACACAACACAGACAAGTCTTATTTGAGAGATATTGCTATACAGAGACACATCTTTCTCAGATAAATGTTTTTTGGTTGGTGGTGGGTTGTTTGTTTTCTTTGAAGTAAAACACAGAATGCACTTTACTTAGAATAAGTAATAATGACTACATAGTAATTTAAAGTAACTAATTTTAAGAGATTATTGTTACGTATTATTTGTGGGTCTTAAGAAGACTCACAAGTTATAAGGACTTTTATTATGTATCACTCTATATATCTGAGTAGGATAGATAGAGATGTGAGAAAAAGGGTAGCTCAGATGAGTTAAGCTTATATCTTGTGTCATAACATTTGAATGCATGCTATAAAGGGGAAGGATATAATGACCAAGCTACATACTTAATGTAACACAATTATACCCAATTTACTTTTTCCAGTAATCACTCGGGGTGATAGTCTTACAAAGGCATAGGATCAATTCTTCACTATTTCTTTTTGCAGGCCATGTTTAAATGCATTAGTGGACAATTGTATATAAAAAAAATATAGATTAAGAATGGTGGTGATATTCTTAAAGCCCCACAGTATTTATTAAGTCACGCTTTGTTGAATTTGCATCTGGTGGTAGCTACAGGAGATGTATAGAAAATAGACTTGAACGCTATAAGTCAGATGATTGACTCTGCTCTCATCCCAAAGTCTTATTTGCCCCAAACGGTTTTGCTTGGAGACAGTGAAGCTTTCCAGTTGTTCCTCATCCAACTCTACGCTCTTATGGAGCCAGTTTCTCCTATTCTGTTTTTGGAGGTGGGAGACATACATGGTTGTTCTTTGTTTCTATGTTCGGGAATCTTAACTACTTACTTACTCAAAGCAGCCATAAACTTTCACCCTTGGTGTTTCCTAAAAACTTTAGGTATCATTTTATAACATTTTTCCTCTGATTCTACTTTCTGATGCTTAACAAAAAATGAGTTGCCCTCTAGACGGCAACTCTACAAATGCAACCACTCTGTGCCTTCTCTGTCACTCTAGTTAGGATCTTTTCCTTAGTTGTTAATCTTACAATAATACACCCTGTGCTTTAGCTGGGCTTGACAGGCTTTCCTTTTTTGCCTTTTTGTCAAGAAACTGATTTGCACATAATCCAGACCTAAATTCTGCTCTGTTTGTAGTTTTGTCTGATGCTTTAAGGATTCCACACACCAATCCTGCAAAAACAAGTACAGCTATCATGAAGATGCACAGATCATCCTGTTCAGCTACAAAGGAAAGGAAGGATTTCTTTAACTAGAATCCTTTCCACCCCTCGCTTTTTCATTCATAAAGAAATCCAGAGTTCTGTTTGTCAGGAGCTTTGTAATAATGGAAAACCATAATTTATTATATCATCCAGCAACCAGTTCCATTCAGTAGTAATATGAATGCAAATTAAGACCATACTCAGGATTGTTACGACCGCCCTAATAGTGTAAGGTTGCTATTGTTTTTAACTTCTTTTTATCATTTAGGCAGCTTTTGGTCTCACTGCCTTGTGTATCATCACAGCAGTATTCTCTTTTGGTGCCCCTTTACCCACTTGTAAATAGAGCAAAACCAGTTATTTGTTTTGAACATGGAGAGTGTTTTACACAGCACGCTGCTGAAATACAGGCATTTTGAATACGAAGTATGCTTAGAATTTCAATAAGGTTCAATTTTCATTAAATCTGTCCTAGATGAAATCTAACATGATGTATGATTTTATGATTTTGCATCCTAAACCAAGAGTTACTCATGCAGAAATGTAAAACTTTAAATCGTCTGTCACAGGTGACAGTGTATATAGATAGATAGATAGATTTAGCCTGTAGTTTCACAAGTATTAGAAGTGCTTCTACAACAAGAACTATGAGGCTGAGAGTGGCAGTTGAATTACCCAGACTCAATGAGGTTAAGGAAGCTGAAGGAACTTTTTGACTCCTTTTTTGTAAGTGATTTTGTAAAAAGAACTTTTTCCTCTGCCATCGCTGCACTTGATAGATCGTTATAAAAGTTAAAACATTCATCAAAACTGCCACAGATGCTATGACCCGTGGAAGAAGGACTATCAGACCTTAATTGCAATAGCTGTGTAATTTCAGAACTTCCCTTCCCTTGTTCACCTACTCTCTGACCTTTATGTCAGCTTCTAATTTCCTTCTGTAATTGACTCCTTCTTGTACAAGAAACTATGGCAGCAGATGAATCTTCTTAATACAGTGGAAGATCCAAACAGTGCTGTTGAATGCCTAGCAAATTTACTTGTATCTATTATATAATCAGGGCTGGGTTTTTTTGGGGGGTGGGATGGAGAGGAAGTGATTTGAACAAGTTTCAGATGAAAAGGAAGTAAGTTTTCCTAAATCTTGAGGGTTGGGGGTGTTTTAGTTCTAATACATGAACCTCAGTAAGGAATTAAACCACTAGGTTGAAATTTGTGCTGAAGACAGCTATTTGGTTTCCCCCAGTGAAAAGTTTCCTAGAACTCACTCCTCCACAGCCACAGATTGTTTATGGTGCTGCAAAAGGAATGGCACAAAATGTTCATGTGTGTAGGGA
>NW_009910506.1:66863-90405 GCF_000696875.1 Nestor notabilis
TAAGAACTATGTAGTCCTGTGGCACCCACTAAATGCAGGACTCCTTACCTTGCCTCAATTCTCTCTAACCTAAAAAAATAACCCCATGGCAACTGAAGGGGCAGCCCTTTGCACTGAGGAACCATCTGATTGTTTTTCCAAGTTTAGAAGGCAGATATATGCTTCCTATCTCTATCCCCTTCTTAAGTTCTACCAGTTTGGTTCCGTGCAGGGACCATCAGAAGCAGCATGGGCTTCCGCGTTCCTGTCTTTAGTATCTTTTGTATGTTATGGTATTTTAACTGATTTGGGATGAATGGGGATATACATCCATCTAGGAAACAGTCTACTTTACTTACCTTAATCTGTGTTGTGATTTCCCTTCTTTTCTAGGGATTATTCAAGACATCAGCTAGTACCATCGTTGCTGAAATCAGCTGTGGCTTAAAGAAGAGCTATCTCTGGAGATCAAGTATCAATCACCAGTTCCTTTCTCATCAACTCGATCTCTTCAAGATACTCTTTGAATTATTAAGGTAAGTGAAAAGTACACGTTTACAGAATTTTCTGTAATTTCACAAGTCAGTGAACATTTCACACTCTTCTATGCCTTGCAAGGTAGAGTTACCATCTCTGAGAGAGTATTTTAAGGAACAACCATGTCCAAACAAGACTGAAAGAACAGAAGTGCAATCCACATGACTTAACAACACAGTAACCTGCAGAATGAAAACTTAGATGGTGCCATTACACCTACCAAAGAATACAGGAAGTTGTTATAGCTTAACAAGAAAAAAAGCTGTGAGTAACTGCTGGGCTAAAGCTGCCATACACAAGAAACTGGCATGCACAATCTTCATTTTCCTTGGATCAAAACATTCTAACACTCCAGAAACACTGTGTACTAATCAGACTGTAGTAAAAATTTGCTAGAAATCAATAACAGTATCTACTACTTTTTTTGGTGGGAAGGGTGGTATGTTTCTTTACCCAAAAGTGTTTGTCTTTGATACCAACTTCATACAGGAAAGCATCTAGCATTCTGGAAGTATGGCCCATAGCTATGCCATTCAGCACAAGTACAGAGTGTTTTGGGACTACATAATTCATAATCCATGTGAACTTCATTTAAAAAAAAAAAAAAGCTGTTTCTAAAATCATAAACTAGATACGGAAGATGCAGCTTAATACACTTCATAGAATCATAGAATAGTTATGGTTGGAACGGACCTTCAGATCATCTAGTTCCAACCCCCCTGCCATGAGCAGGGACACCACACACTAAACTATGTCACCCAAGGCTCTGTCCAGCCTGGCCTTGAACACCTCCAGGGTTGGAGCATTCACAACTTCCTTGGGCAACCTATTCCAGCACCTCAGCACCCTCACAGTAAAGAACTTCTTCCTTATATCTAACCTAAACTTCCCCTGTTTTAAGTTTAAAGCCATTACCCCTTGTCCTACCACTAGAGTCCCTAATGAAGAGTCCCTCCTCAGCATCCTTGTAGGCCCCCTTCAGATATTCATGCTGAATCTGTAGTTGCTTACAATCCTTTCAAGTACCTAAAACAATGCAGAGATCTCTTACAGTTAAAACTTATGGTGCTTAACTAAATGAAACTCTTAATTCCTTGAAAGGACCAGAAAGTTTCTTCCATTTTTGGGAGACACCAGGTTGGTTTTAGGAAAAGGAGTCTCATAGCCTGAAATATCATCATACACAGGCTCACTTCCTTTTAACTTTTCAGAAAACATGGGATATGAAGAGAAAAGGAGATATTTTGGTATGGGAGATCTGCTGCTTTTATTATACATTATGAATCTATGTCCTGGTAGGAACTCAGAGCAGAATCTTTCCAGGGCCAGCAACTCTTTGAAATCATCAAGTTACTTTAAAATTCCAGTCTCTTCTTGATCCTCCTCACTGACATTTTCCTTCTAAATACAGCTAAAACAGGATATTGAAAGTACTTCTGGAATTCAAAAGGAAAATATTAATACTCATTCCATTCAATGACAATGACAGAGCTTTGTATGCCTGTCTTTAATGTGAGGTATTTCAGATTTGCCCACTCTGAATTCACAATGATGAAAGGTGACCCAGACCCAGTGCTGGAATGAGTCAAGGCAGTTGACATGCAAAGAGGTGTTCTCTTGTCTATTTTTTTTCACTCGTAGCAAATATCTGCAGGTTTGTATAGAAGCAGTACACTGGATAGCTTTGGTGGTTCAAGAACTCAAAATACAGTTATCCTACTCACATCCTGTCCTCTACATCAGCTTATTCTTAAAATAGTACCTTTGAAAGAACAGATACACTGTTTTGCAAAGTGAATAGGTTTAGCAACTAGAGTAGAGCCAGAGAAATAAAGTGATTGAACATCTACTCAGCATACTTCCTCTTTCGTAAATGCTGCTGTTTGTGTACATCTATACAGGTCACACTCAAGTACCACAGTTAAATAGCAAGAGAAATAGGTAAGTTCAAGTTTTCATGTCTACAAGTGTCTCTAAACCAGTGATGGGGTGGGGAAGAAAGGCAGAGAAAACAGAAAGTAGCAAGAAAATAATAGAAGCTCAAATAGTATACATGTTCTACAAGTTGTAAGAAAGCACTAGGATGCACCAGAAGCCACTTCAGTGAGCTGAAAATGTGCATTCACATGCAAAGCTGTGAGTCAAGTGAGATACAGCTGAAGGAACAGATTTGGTAAGAGCTCAGATGGAAGGGGAAGAAGTAATACACGACCGACACAGAAATAGGATGTATGATTTGTCTGATATAATAGTGCCTCTTTTCATACTGAATGAGAGGTAGGAATGGTAATTAGATATGGCTTGAGCCATGCTGGGTAAGCTGAGCAATGGGAAGTAGCAGAAGAGATTAGTTTCTCCAGGGAACACACAGTGTGCATTGGTCTAGCTAGACAGCCTTGCTTCTGCACCGCCTTTGTTTATAGTGCAGCTGCTCCCAGCTGTCAAAGAAATCTGTGTGATAATCTCTAGGCGTATCGCTATTATTACTTTACATATATTGAGGAAAGTAGGAACTGACAACCTACTCTCTGCTTAAGGTTTCCTAAGCAGAGACAAGGTTTCATATTCAGCCTAAAAAGTGGTTTTGCTACTGCAAAAAAATCCAGTCCAGAATTAGTACGTAATCCTTTCAGTTTTGCAGTGAACGAGATAAATAACTTTGTTAGCAAAACTTGTGAATCTGATTCTGCAAGTCTTTTAAATCCAGAAGACAATCCTTACCACCTGTGGGGATGTGTGATTACTGAGGAATATTTAACTCTATGCTCTTGAGTTCTTTCTCTTTGAATATCAATTCTGTACACCTCATACTGTCCAGTACCTGCTGAATTACATTGTGCTGATATAAGTAGGACCGTTTGAGGTGTTGTCATGTTCTGGGGTGTCGGGCTGTGTCATATACTGTGTCTCACTTCATACAGCGCAGGATTGGAACCCTGGCACACTCTGTTCTTCAGCTGGTTTTCCTGCTCCTGAAGTCACCCATTAAGAGACTGTCTGCAGAGCATGTCCTGGGTGTGCACCATTCCTTTTGGACCAGGGCTGGCTAGCAGGGTAAATCCCTGGCAGACAATGGGTAGTGCTTGGCCAGTGGCAGCAGCACTACTGGTGATGCGGCTGACTGCTGGAGCCAGCTAGCCCAGAAACCCTTACTGGAGTGAACAGCTATTACATGAGTTTCTGTCTGAGGTGAGTGAGACTACCCATGGCACCTGGGTCCTAAGATACTGCAATTTAATGCTATTTTTGAGCAATCTGATACTGTGCGTGAGGAGTGGTGAAGCTCTGGTGATGGTGTGCCCAGGAGGGCTCCTCTGTTTTTTACTTTTACTGTGTGATACTGTTGGTAGAAACTGGTTTTGCACTGTGGGCTGCTGTTGTAGTGTGTGGTTGCTGTGACAGCTTCTGCAATTCCAGGCATGTATGTACTACTAGTGGTGTTCTAGTTGTACATTCCACCGTAGCTTCTTAAAAACACAACCATATGACTACAGTGCAACACCACTATACCATGTATGTTCAGTGAATTTTATAATGCTTTGGTGAGATGATAGTATGGTTGGAAGCAATGTAACAAAGATCAGTTCCCTAAATGTGAAGGGTATGGCTCCATTGTACAGCAGACTGTAAGGCAGTGAGAGCTGCATTGGATGGTTCCTGAACATAGTTTGCAATAAGGTGTACTTGGATTTAGATTCAACGTACCATTTCTGCAAGATACCCAAATGACTTTCCAAAATTCCATCCCTAAACATAGCGATGTACGATGTATTCACATCCCTGGCAGTGTTCAAGGCTAGGCTGGACGGGGCTTTGAGCAACCTGATAGGGGGGAAGGGGTCCCTTCCCCTTGCGATAGGGTGGAAGGTGTCCCTGCCTGTGGCAGGGGGTTGGAGCTGGTTGATCTTGGAAGGTCCCTGCCAACCCAAACCATTCTGTGATTCTCTGCATATAAAGTGAGTACTTGTCCCATCATATTATCTGAAGATAACCAGTGATCCAAAAGTAGCAAAAATGTTTACCTTTTTATGTAGATGTATCCTGTAGCTTCATATACAGCTAAACATTGAATCTATGCCTTTTGTGGGAATGAAAAGCCATTGATATGAGAGGATGGAGAGCAAATTGATCCAATACCCATGGAACCTACAATGATTTTAACTATAACACTGTGTGTACTACCATTTTGTACTGCAGATAAATAGGTTAAGGAAAAAAGACTAAAACTCCAGTTTTAGTTAGATGGAGGTTATCTTTTTAGCCAGTTATTTAATTCCCTCAGTTAGAGATCCTTTACAAGGATCACTTTATTCCTTAGATCACCAGTATAATTGACAGGGACTGACTGCTGTGACAGGAGACTGTGATAATTAAATTCCCATTCTACACAATCTAGAGAGCAGGAAACAGAGAGAGAGATGTTTGGTGGACAAAAGAGGTCCTTGGGCAAGGGGAAACAAGTAGAGAACTTCCACTTCCGTGACTGTCACTTCTTTTCTTCTACTAAGTGCTAAATTTCAGTAGAAAATCTCCTTAAACCCTTGAACCCTGTTCTCTTCATTATTACCTTAAGAATTTTTAAGAACTCCCTTGGGATTATAATGTTTGAACTCTTCTTGGATTAAGAGCTTTTGTTTAAATAAACTTTCCCCTTTTTCATTAAAATCACTTTGCTCTTGTTAATTAAAACCAACCTTTGGAGTGTAATAGTGATTACACCCTGATCATCTGCTCTGCATACTGAACTGGGACACCTGCTGTAGTTCAGACTGCTGGAAAGAGCATTCTACTTTAACTACCATTTAAACATGATCTTAAGTCTTTTGAAAGGGGGAGAACTAAACATTCTGATTTTCAAGCACAACTTGCTAAATATTTTGCAGTCATTTCCATGAAGTATCCAAGATAACATCTTCCAAAGAACTTGAATCAAACATGGAACTGTTTGTAAAATCAGCGAGATGGCCTTGAAGGAAAATTTATTCTGTTAATTGATGCAGTTGCCAAAGAAATACATTAATTCCTCTGTCAAGAGATTTACTATTTTCTGCTAATGTTGTTTCTATGCAAAATCAAGCTGCATTATCCTTGTGAAGTATAGAATCATAGAATAGTTAGGGTTGGAAAGGACCTTAAGATCATCTAGTTCCAACCCCCCTGCCATGAGCAAGGACACCACACACTAAACTATGTTGCCCAAGGCTCTGTCCAGCCTGGCCTTGAACACCTCCAGGGCTGGAGCATTCACAACTTCCTTGGGCCACCTATTCCAGTTCCCCAGCCCCCTCACAGTAAAGAACTTCTTCCTTATATCTGACCTAAACTTCCCCTGTTTAAGTTTAAAGCCATTACCCCTTGTCCTACCACTAGAGTCCCTAATGAAGAGTCCCTCCCCAGCATTCTTGTAGGCCCCCTTCAGAGAAGTAAGAATACTTCTAGTCAGAAAACCCCACGTTTTATGTAATAGGCAGCTCAATTATCCAGCTATACTAGAAAGTCCTCTTCATAAACATGAAAACAAGATGAATACCTTAAATACTATAACTCACACTTAACGCAAAACCTTTCATGAGAGTGTTGCCAAGTCTTACAATGCATGAATAAGGGAAAAAAAGCCAAACCAACCAACCCCACACTAGGAATGCACTGGAATCAAGCCCTTTCCTGCATATAATCAGGCTCACCCTAACCCTAGTTGAGTCAGCTGTATGTTCAGACACATCCTGCATATAATCAGGCTCACCCTAACCCTAGTTGAGCTCTGGGGATCCTTAGCAGTGCAAGAAAAATGTTCAAAGGAGAAGCTTGATTTCAGACACTTTGTTTTGGAGCATGGAGAAAGATAATTGTCTTAAGCATAAGGCTACAACATCAGGATATTTCTTACTAGGACAGTATCCAAATAACATAGATCATCAGCTGGTAGTATAAGTCTAGACAGTGGAGCCACTGCCAATGTAGAGAAAGATCCTGCATATAATTCCTTTCTTTTTTTCCCCCACCTGCCCTTGTAGAGGGTCTGGAGCAATTGTCTGCACTGGAAATTAGAAGTGAGGTGCAAGTCCTGTGTCTCACTGACAAACTGAACAGCCTTGAGCACACAGCCAGGGGAAGTCTCCAAAATAGGATCATACTGTGCTTGCCACTCAAATGCAAATGGTATAGACAAAACACTAGGTTTTCAAGGTAGCAAACCTACAAGAAACATGACAAAATAAGCTGGGTAGTGGTCTGCAAGGGTTAACTTTAAGCCATTGTATTTTAAGGTGAGGAAAAAACTTCTATATTCATTGAAAGGAGTTTTTAAGGAAGATACTAGCAGAAGGAAAACAAGTCATGGCTGTAAAGGTCAGGAGTCAAAAGGAAAAGCAATCTAAGGTGAAGTGACTATTTAATTTCCCCCAAGCTCTGTTAAACAAGACCAAAACAAACCACTAAACTAACAATCCCCAAACAAAACAACTCCCCAGACCTCAGCCTAAAACCCACCAAACAGAAAGAAAGAAAAACTCAAGCCAACCAACCAACCAAAAAGTCCACACCTTGTGACTACTTAGCCTATCACCTAGTGTCTGTGTGGCTCTGGCTTCGAAGTAGGGTGGCAGATGCTACTGTATTGGAGTCAACCTTGCACTGTACTCACATTCACAGTAAATGCCAAATGCTGCACAAGTATCAGAACTGGTTTTGTTCAGGAAGTTTCCAGCTGTCAAAGTCACTGAAGAGTAGAAAGCCCGTTTGAAGCAAAAGCAGCTTAATGCAGAGTGCAAGTAACTTGCCTCTGCCATCCTCTCCCACTTTATTACAGTCAAATTATACACCTCAAAGTAGTGACTAGAAATCATGATTTCTAAATGATGGGAACTAGCCCTATTGCTGCACCTCTTGCCATGGGCTTGAAGTAACTGTCTTACTGGAATTATTCTTACAGTTCAAACTACCTCTCAGGACTAACATCATGTGACCTATTTAAAATGCCTATGTAGTAATTTTCCATTGAAATTGCTCTCTCCCTCCTATTTTTTATTAGCTGCATCTTCAGAGATAGTGCTCCGTGCAACTAAATAATTCATCACTTTTTAGAGAAAAAAATCTGAATAAGAGAACGTGTTAAAATACAGATACTCACAGCAGCTGTAGTATACTTTGCGCCTGGAAATCGTAGCAATAGGACAAGGGGTAATGGGTTTAAACTTACTTAAACAGGGGAAGTTCAGAATAAGATATAAGGAAGATGTTCTTTACTGTGAGGGTGCTGAGGCACTGGCACAGGTTGCTCAGAGAAGTGGTAAATGCTCCATCCCTGGCAGTGTTCAAGGCCAGGCTGGACAGAGCCTTGGGCAACCTGGTCTAGTGTGAGGTGTCGCTGGCTGTGGCAGGGGGTTGGAACTGGATTATCTTAAGGTCCTTTCCAACCTAAAATATTGTATGATTCTGTGAAATGTGTTTGCAAAACATTCAGATTCTTCACTGGGACTTAACCAGAAAGTGTAAATATAGCCTCATTTATCACAGTCTTAAAATCTAGATGTTTCTTTAAATGCTGATTTTTTGCAAAGGCTTTAATTCCCCATATGGAGGCACTAAGCACCAGCCCATTTTGTTCCTGGCAAAACTGAAGGAAAAGCTTATTTTAAATTTCTAATTAAAATTCTTTCTTGCTGTGTAAGGAGCCCTGATGGGATTCCTCAGGGTACTTGGATGGGTTTCTGAGTGAATTACAACTGGCCCGATTGCGTGAATGTTTCATTTAAACGTTGTGAACTGAAAACAGCAATTAACGATAACCTGAATAATAAAAAGCACTACTTTACCTTCAGTCCTCTCTTCTCCCACAGCTGATTCAAATTAGATGCTTAGTCACTGCAGAAAAAAGGAGCACCACACCAACCCAGAAACAAAAAGCCAAGCAGGAGTCGCTATATGGGACAAGGAGACAACTACAGTCATCTACCTTTGAAGTCAGAAACACTTTGCCTGGAGATGATGATTATCTATGTGACACTGCTACAGAACTGCCCTTGTGAAGTATGACTGTGCTTCTGGTCTGCCGTTTGTTCAATATCCTACAGTAACTTTGGTTTCTGTCCAATTTCACCTTGGGTAATTTTAGTCTAGCTTCTCATATTGTATTTATCAATATCACCACCAAGTTTTTTTACTAGAGAACCACACTGCCCATAGGATCATTGGAAAACACTTGTAATCTGGTTTAAAATTTTGAAACAGGTAGGCCAAACTCTCCCTGCCCTAGTCATGGGGTTTTGGGTGAATTTCAAACCCTACAGAGATTAACATTTTGGCAAGGGTAACTAGGAGTGATCCAGCTGTGTCTGATTCCATGACTGGATTTTAGATGTCTCCTAGAGCATACAGTCACACGAGCTGCTACTTGGGGTGAAAATACAAGAGTTTGGGAAGTCTTAAAGCAAAACTAAATGCTTGGAGTTGATAAGGACATGCAATTTCTTCTGACTTGTTCTGGAAAGCCACTACTGACAACTGCGATAGGTTCTGTATTCATCCTGCTGCTGAGAGACTCTCTTTGTAACTTTGTCAAAGTCTTAAAATTATGAAGCATGTGTGAATTGGTCTAAATCTGGTCTAAGTTCCCCTGTTCCAGAAGTATTCGTGGTAACTGATAGGACCTTGACACTGGGAAGAAAATAGTTTTATTAATGATAACCTTTACTGTTAATTACTAGTGATCTGCAGTGTTAATCATAACTTCAAATTGTCAACTTTATTATCATAATTGTAACAGCACAGTCACTACAGCAGGATGAGTTATTAGCAGGACTAATGTGTTCAAATTATAGAGTTTTCAATGTCTGTATTAACATCCACAGTTCAGAATAAAACTGCTCCTTGCATTCCCACATCAGGAACAGCTCAAATTAAGTTAGCAGAGCTATACTGGGGAAAACAAACCCAACAAAAACAGAGCTAGTGAAAAGGACAGGAAATAAACCCACAACTTAATTAGCCTTCTGCAGCAGCATGGTAATTTCATACGTAAAATGCAGTCGTCACCAAGCACTTAATGAGGATTGATGTTACAAGCCTCAGACGCAAGGATATGGGCTTGTTCTGGCAGCCGTGAACTCTTCTCATGCTGTTTGTCCCTTGTCAGCCACAGTGGAATGTCTTTCTCTTTGTTTCATTAGTGTTGTACCATCCCATGGGCTGATTCTTCCACAGAAAAACAAGACCCCCTTCTTAACTTCAGTGTTCCTCAAATGGATTTCATTTGGAAATACACCAAAATTGCATTTAATTATTTAATGATACCATTCTTCTAGATTTTGAGGCTTCCTTAGTGGTAAAATGCTGTAGGTTAGAGCAAATTGTAGTAATATAATTTAATATCTATGTTTATAATTACAGCTATATATAATTTATCAAACAACATAATGCATATTCAGCATATGACATTAAATTTGCTGTTTATTCTTTTTCTACAGCATATATGTTATTTAAAGGCTATTTATAAAGCATTTCTCCCCTTGTACAGTTTTTCTTTTGTTTCTGAGCTTCTATCCTCACACTATGAGCAGTTTTCTAAAATCTCTTCTGCCTGAATTTCTCATTGTAGCTTTGGTTCCAAACAAATATGAATCTGAAAGCAAACCTCAGTGGAAAACAACATGGTTTGGATTTAAGAACAAGTCCTCACAATGAACCATGTGCTGATTTTGGTGTAAGTCTGAGTTGACCTCAGTACTGCTGGGAGTAAATCACAAATATAGTCTTACATGCTGGGAAAAAATTGAATTTATAAACTGGAAACTGTAGTACAGACCGAAATCTCACACAAGTTAGTTCTATGCATCAATGGGCAAAACTACATTTCAAATCGACCTTCAGGCTGAATGTGGATTCTATGTGTACAGGCATCTTCAGAACATCCTTCAGGAAGTGTTTAGCTGTGATCCATTCTTATTTCAGGTGGTTTTCATTTTAAAAATATATCTGAGACTCAGTTTGGGTCAAGCCAGACTATGACTTGTAGGGAAAAAATACAAGTGGGCAGGAAGGAGCTCAAGTTAGAATTCTAGAGCAAATCACTGCAAATTGGTTTTCTCTCTGCTCTGAAATTTAAGAAATAAGGAAAATAGCTGGTTTTGAACTCTGTTAAAAATGTGTGGGCACAAATTTGATGTTAAACTTGGTATTTGAGCTGTCTCTGATAATTGGTGGCTCAGTCTATTCAAGGGAAGATTTGATGTCAAGTTATTGTCTCTGCAGGCACTGGTATCAGTCAAAATTCCATTTTGACTGCGTTTAGATTATGTGATTGTTTAGTAGGTGATGTGATTTTCTGGGGAGAGGTGGGGGGTTTTGTTTCAAACTTCCCAGAAGTATTGACTGCTTAAGAGAGATTTTAATGGGACTAAAAGCAGCATTGCTTTAAGGTTGATTCTGTTTAAATACCATTACCCTAGATGTGATAATAAATTTCTCTAATAAGAAAACAGCCTCTTAAGGAGAGTTGTTGCTTTGCTGACAAAGAATTTTATCTTCATGCCTCAGTGGAGATCACTGAGCTAACACTGGTCAGTCCAGGATTGAATGATAGCATGTCTGGAGAAGAGAAGGCTCCAGGGAGACTTTCTGGTGGCCTTTCAATATTTAAAGGGGGCTTATATGAGAGACAGGGGTAGGTTCTTTTAGTTGGGCCTGTTGTGATAGGACAAGGAGTAATGGTTTTAAACTAAGAGTAGGGTCAGGCTAGATATAAGGAATAACTTGTTTACCATGAGGGTGGCAAAACACTGGAACAGATTGCCCAGAAAGGTGGTAGATATCTCCATCTCTGGAAACATTCAACTTAGGCTCTGAGTAACCTGATCTATCTGAAGATGTCCCAGCTCATTGCAGGGGGGTTGGAACTAGATGACCTTTAAACATCCCTTCCACCCCAAACCATTCCTAATTCTATTACAGGTTGTCCTGCAACTGAGTCATCCCCATCCTCAGAGATGCTCAAAACCCACAGACAGGGGGTCCTGGGCAATCTGCTCTAGCTGATGCTGCTTAATCCACTAAAGGTTGAGCTAGATCTCCAAAGGTTCCTTCCATTCTCCATGATTCTGTGATACCGAAAGGAATACATGCCTGTGGATTACAAGGAGAGGAGTAGGGAAGGTAGAGAGGGTAGAGAGATCCTCACCTCCCTTTCTGGGAATCACTCTGCCATCACTACTCAACTGAATTTTGCTAGCCTGTAGATGGGTTCATATGCAAAGAGGCAAATTTACTTTTTACCTAGATGATGAAAAGCCTTGAACACACATTCTCACACATCATGAAACACTATTTAAAGTGTACTATACATTTTAGTTCAGCAGAACTGTTACACCGAGTTCAAATCCCCACCACTACATTATGGTTTTGTTCCCTGTAGTTTTATGACCTTAAAAACCATGCCAAACAACAGTGTAAGAAAGACTAAAATTTTCTGGAGAGAACTGGGTTAAAGATTTAACAACTTTGGTTTTGATATGGAAAACTTTTTCATCAATCTTTATGTTTAAGCTATTTCAAAGAAGTTTCATTCTGGAAACACAGGAGAAACATTCAAAGCTTCCTGTTTGACATTTTTGAGAGCAGAACATTTTCATTTTGGTCCAAAACATGTCTAAATTAAATTAATTTTTAAAGTTCCATAAAATTCATAAGAAAGAGGTCAAACTAGGTTGACATGTTTTGATTTCAATCTAAACTCAAAGAATTTAAGTTGCCCAAGACCTTGGAACTTTCCTGTATGAATTTCATTTTTTCAAACCTGTACTTCTACAGTAACCTTTTGTTCACTTTTTGCAGAAAAGGGAATACAAAAGGAGACAATTAGAAGAAAAGTCATCACACATTCTTTATTTTTCTGCTTCCCTTATATAGTGAAACATATATAGGAAATAAGTTATACTTCCTATATACAAAATATATACAGAAAACCAGTTCAGTTGGAAGGAAAAACTGTGTTAAATGCTGAGCTCTCGAGGCTGTAATGTAAACATTATCAAAGTCTCTAATGCACTATCAGCTAGATTCACATAGGGAACCAAGTAATTAAGTGCCACTTTACACATAAACCCACAATCTAGAGCCTCATCACTCCTGCTCAGCTGCCACTCTCATATAACTAAACTTGTGTGGCACTTCGAGTTTTCCACTAGACAGGCACAATGCAGCACAGCCTGAGTCTTAGTGGTGATAAAGATGGTGGTCTAATGTTGGGGCATCCTCCACCCTAGAGATTTCTCCTCCTAGCTTGAAGAATGACCCAATGAGACATTTGCGGTTCAAATATTCCAGCTGCCTTTTGGCTTCCCAGAAAACACATGCTGGCAGTGATGTTCTCCTTTTCTCCAGTATCGCCAACATACTCGTCTGCACAATCTGGTGAACTAGTCACCTTTCACTTGAGACAAGTTACTACACATTAGTCTTCAGATTTTCTCCCACGGTGGCCCAGCAGCTATCAAAGTCAGCCTGCTTCACCTTTGTCCCATTCTCAAGACAATTGTTATTCATACCCTCTTCCTAATCATCTCTCCTCACGGCACACAGCCCTGTGCCAATGTACCAGATCAATCCTGCCCCAGAGGCACCTAAACTGGGGTGTCAGTGAGGACTGTTTTGCAGATGCTCCCTATATCTCTTCTTCTTCATGGTCTTTCATTTACTTGTTTTACAGGATGGACACAGTAGATAGGGAAAAGTGAAGCTCCTGCTTCTCAGTCACATAAAGACACTCTATCCATTAAAAGTCTACTTCAAAGCCTACTGACCTCAATCTGCCAGCTGCAAAACACTCCTGAACAGCCTAACACTTTGTAGAAGACTAAAAGCCACAAAACAAAATTGTGTCACAACCAGCACCAGTTTGTAGCCACATACAATAAGCAGTGAATCAAGTGCCAATATCCAGATATTAGTGTCTAATACCATGGACCAACCACTACCTGTTAGGATGCTAATTACTAAGCAAGCTTGGCAAAATTTTGTTTGTCCCTATTTGTATTAAATATGGACATTATGATGTTCTATTTAACGTGTCACATCAGACATGCTGTAGCTGTAACGCATTTGACAACTTATTATATAAATCAACATTTTCAGTTTCCCCAAGTAGGGTTTCATAATTAAGGTAGGAATCATTTTTTACGGGTTAAATTGTACTTAGGTGGATTTCATTATTTAATAAAAGGAAACCTTTAAATTTCAACTTCCATAAAGGTACTTAATTTTATAGATTCTTGCTTAGAAGTGTAAGAGCTGAAGAGAAGATAAAACATGTTTACATGCTAGAGTGCCTTTTCCAAAACTACAGCTTTCATAATGTTTCCAGAGCAGGGTAGTGAAGTCATATCCCAAGGGCATGCAAACTGTTTTCTGTGTTTTCTTGACTTTCAGAAGAAGCAGAAAATAGCAGATCCCATTGCACAACACTTTTCTGCATTATCAGAATGTTTAGATCATGTGCATTCTGTATGAACATCTGTCATGTACCTTACATGCTTCAACTCAACTGCCGTGTGAACAGTATTTCAGTTGAAATAGCCCACAACCTGGAGTCCATTAAAAACAAGCCCCAATTAACTCCCCTCCCATCCCAATCCTAAACAGAAAGACCCAAACCTACTGAAACCACAATGGCAGCCTGAAACAGTGACCTGCCCCTCTGACTTAAATAAGTTGTTTTCTTATTATGCTGTTCTGCAGTTTTCATTTGAAAAAAAAAAAAAAAAAAAAGGAAAGATTGGAGTGTTCCCAAATAGCATTTCAATTATAACAGAATTCTTAGTCTAACAGCTTAGAGACTGTAGGTTAAGAAAATGCATTTATTACAGAAGACCTGAGGATACAGTAATTAAGTGGCACAACTGAATCATAGCTAGATGAAATCTCAAATCAGGTTGCACGCACACAACCGTATTCCCGCTCCCATGCACACAATACACACATCTGCCATAACTGAGTAAATTTGATCCATGCCACAGCAGCTCTCAGCAAGAGCACTTGCAGAGAAATTGTCTGGGAAACCAATATCCTGGAGCACACTAATCACAGATGCATTTATTTCCCACTTACAAGATGCATATTTTGCTGAGTGTGCCCACAAAGTCTGTCAGCCATGATGCACTGATATAACTTGGAAAGGACTATGAACATCTGATTAGTAGAGCAGTCTCAAGAGTCCAGACCTCTACTGATTGCTCTTTTATTATCCTTCATTTTATTTATTAGAGTAGTTGTCTCAGAGCTGACCAGAAGCAAGGCACCCTGTTTTGCTGAGCACTTTAATATGGAGTAACTGAGATGGTTTTTGCATGAGGAAACTCAGGAGAGAACCAAACTGAATTTCCAAAGCTTTACATTTGGTACAGACTGGACCTCACTAGAGAACAGTCATTTAGAAATGAGCTTCTTTTGTTCAATTAAATTAACTCAGCCTAAGTGTAATATTGAATTATCCACCAGTGTGTTTCAACCACAAAATCTCAAATGGAAGTACAGCATATATAATCAAGCCCCTTCCAAACACAGCCTTTAGTTATAGGCTTGGGATTGTTACCACATTTCAAGTGAAGTACAAGTAGTAGGAACTCGTGGTCTATTTTATTTTTCCCAAATCAGAAGCAGAATCATTAGGTTTTGTTGTCATCATGGCTCTCAGTTGCATACCACGTTGCTAGTTTTCAACCAAGAAACCACTGAGCTAGCAACAGCTTACATTACAGACTAAGTCTTGTCATTTAGAATTCAACCCAAACATCCCTTTTTAGATACACTTAGACAATAAGACAGAGGAAAGGCACAAAGGACTATGGTTGCAAATGGGTCAATCTTATGTTAGGTACTACTATGAGTTTCTTTTTCACTGATCCTGTATGTCCTCATGTCCTCTGTGTTCATTCTTTTTGTGAGTGACCACGCAACATGACACAAATTGAGGGGCTCTCATCTTGCTGCAAGTCTGGCAGGAGCACATATTGTGTCACACTTCTCTGCAACTTTTGCATTTCCAGAGCACATCTTCCCCTCAGAGGTAGCATAGCAAAGATAAGGTGTCCACCTTAAACTTAGTATTGAACAAGAGAGAACATTTTCCTTCTCCATATAGATGGTAAGTTAAGACTTACCCAATCCCAAGTAAGGATGTGAATCCAGTTCTTCTCTAAATTTTAGGATATTCAGTGGAAACTCAGCACCACTGCAGAAGTTCTTTCACTTGCCATAAAATATTGAAATGGGGACTGACAAACAATTAGTCTTCTAAACAAGTCTTTCAACAACCATACTACAGAGTAATAGTCTTAACTTGTTGTATCTTGTGAAATCAAACTAGAGAGGCAGAGACTTAACCAGTGGCTACATGACATTTTGGAGCAGGATTCTGTCTCCCGAGCAATACATCTATCAATCTATAAAGTTAAGCAAAGAAAAATTATTTTTGGTCTCTGACCTACCATGTGTATATTTTACCTATTAAGTCTGAGGCACTGGTGCCCATCTCTCTTTTTATGATGAGCCTAATCTCAGAGAAGAGCTCACAGCTATGAAGCTGGATGGGATAATTCCCAAACCATGAGTGTAGGTACCTGGGTCTGGAAAGAACAGTTCAAGAAAACATGATTAGAAGGGCTCCTCGTGAATTTTCTGGTTTGTGTAAATCCCAGCGTGCAGCCTCCCTATACGATAACCTGAAAAGTTACCCCAAGCTCTTAACAGGCTTGCATTAACAAATGAAGCTCTCAGAGTCACTGTAAAATGGCATACAAGTTACCGAGTATTATTATTCAAGTTAGTTTTGTTGTTCTTACCTGACCAGAAGAACTGAACATTACATCTGATTGAGAATATTCTAAGTAAATCCTCAGTAAGTGTAAGGCAGAGCAGCCCCCTCATCAGTGAATACTCATTTGTGCCAACTGAGACTTCAGAGCTTTGTACTTTTCTCTCCGCTGGAACCCACACTGTACCTCCCCACCTTCTATCATGAAGGCTGCATTGCTACAAATGTCAGTTGAGAGCCCATGAGATATTAGATGTCTCAGTATGTTTAAAATCCAGTTTAATCTTAGTTAAATCTACATTTAGATGGAGGATAAACCCAAAGCTTTGTTTGCTTTTTTAAAATTCACTAGGGGACTGCATAATTCCACCAACATTTGAACAGTGATCATCTATAGAAAGGACGGGGGGGAAAAAGTAATTTCACTTTAATTCCTCTATTTCTGATCATTATGTTTAGAGAGGCTTAAAGTGAGAAACACACATCCAGATTTATTTGAATTTAAACCACACTGTATCTTTTCCATCTCGAATCTGACAAAGCTGAGGGCATGCAAGGAACAGTGTTTCACAGTATCATACAAAACACTCGTAGCTTCCCACATTTACAAGCATCCCTTAGGAATTATAAATGACTAAGCCTTGTTTAGCCCATGGAGAAACAAACTCAACAATTTTGCTCTCATATATAGTAGATATTTTTCCTCAGCCTCCACAAACACAGAGTTTAGTCAGATCCTTTCTCCCCTCTCAAACAGAACATTTTTGTTACCTCTTGGATATGCAGCTAATATACATTCTGTGTCCCCTTTTCCCCTCTTAAAAGCAATATTAGTTTTGTCTCAAGGAAATTATCAAATTGAACCATATCCTAACAAGAAAATAGAATAGCAGAAGCTTTGCTTTCAAACTAATTCACTCTAGCAAAGCCAAACATTCCTTTTTCTGGTATCTTAATTAGAAGTCTTAATCCCTCTGAATTCACTAGAAAAATTAGGAATATGAAGTGGGATGTGAGCATATTTATTTTATACACACATGATTCAGAATGTCTATTCTACACAAGATATCACTGTTAGTAGCATATGTTCTGGCTAATAATAATTCCAGCCTTTTGCTGGAATACTCCACCATTCTCCAATATAATTTTAGGCAGAGGATCTAGAATCCCCTGCCCAAACACATTGGTTTGGGCTATGATCTGGATCTGTAGTCAAATTTTGTACCTGAAAACAGACTGTTGATACCTTAACCATTTTAACAAATCCATATATGATAGTACTGAGCTGCACATAATCATCTGCTACTGGTAGGCTTCCATAATCATCTCCCTTATAGAGAAGGTTTCTCAACATGAGCCAGAAGAGAAATCTTGTAAGTACCTTTCAACAGAGAGTAATGCTGTTTATCTGCATCATGTTGTCTATTATAACATGATTAAAGTTATTTTATATCCAGTTTCTGAGAGGTTTTTATCTCATTACTAGATATTTCAACTCCAGGTTTGAATGGCCCTGAGTGAAAAGTCTTTGTATTCTTCTGCAGGATTACATCCTTTAGACTCTGTTAATCTAAACCTGAACCTATAATTACAGTTCTGCAGAGTAGGGAGCAGATGCTTCTGCCCCAGCAAAATCCTGTTCAATCTTTAGAACATGCTATTGTACACCAATTTGGAGACAGATCGAAATGTGTTACATGGGGTTACCAGACAATTAGTTCATACCATGAAATAAGCCTAACTGTGTTTAAAAGGTGTTTGGAAGTGGTTTTGCCTGTAAGAAAAGTGCATGTATCAGTAATTTCAAAGGAAGAAAACAAGAAACAAAGCTGTGAATTTCAGAATATTTATATAAAAAACAGAACACCACGAGAACCAGAGGACCTATTGTAAAAAACATTTCAATTCTAACTTGGTTTCTCCAGTCACTGCAATTACCAGGGAGAAAATGATGCTTAACATAGCCTTCTGCTGTAGGACACACAACACCCTCCTATAGGCATTTTTTGGATTATGAGATAAGGCGCACGGCAGCACCACTTCCAACAGCTTTTGGCACGTTTAACACTTTCCCTTCTACAAGACATACAGGTGGTCACCCTGCCTTCTTTTATGTGGATGCTAGTGCTAGGACCAGGGAGGCCTCCTCCATCACCTTGCTAAGGGCAGTCAGTATTTACAAGGCATATATACATTGCCAGAATTTGCTCATTAAGGCCATTTCATGCCTGAATTCAAAGATTAAGAGCTACTCCAAATTTATTGGGGAAGTTTAGGTTAGATATAAGGAAGAAGTTCTTCACAGTGAGGTGGTGAGGCACTGGAGTAGGTTGCCCAAGGAAGTTGTGAATGCTCCAGCCCTGGGGGTGTTCAAGGCCAGGCTGGACAGAGCCTTGGGCAACATAGTTTAGTGTGTGGTGTCCCTGCTCATGGCAGGGGGTTGGAACTAGATGATCTTAAGGTCCTTTCCAACCCTAACTATTCTATGATTCTAGAACAATTGAATGCTACTCAAGGGCTTATATAGATGTATGCTATTAAAAAATAAAGAAGAGTTAAATGAAGAGTAGAAATAGAGAAGATAGATAGATATTTGACTAATTCAGCAATGAAGTGCTGAAAACATACCTATTAAAGCAAACAAGTAATGCAAATGCCTACAAAGTAGAATATCAGACACCCTGATCATTGACTTTACTCTTACTGGAACTTCATTATGTCAGAAGAATCATCTTACCTTTGTTGAGTCAGAAGTTTCTGTTTAATTTAAACACCATGTAATAAATGTCACCGATATCTTTACAATACAAAATGCAAGGGAAACATATGGCTTCTTATAGTGAGAGGTGGGGAGGAAAAAAGACCGTGTGTGGAGGTTTTAACAGCATTATATATCTTCAGTAGTTCCAGATACATTCTCTCAAAGAAAACTTACAGCACTTAGAAGCCCTTCCAGTATCCAATATCAAGCCCTTCCAGTATCCAATATTGCTGTCAGAAAGAATTTGAAGAAGATTTAATGATGCTCTGTAGCAATAAAGGTCTAGTAAAAGCAGCTCTTCCTGGTTGTAAAGACCAAGTGAAAAAAAAACCCACCAGTTTAGGTCTGTGTCCAAACTTCCATATGGTAAATGCAAACTTTACCAGCAGCTCAAGACAGGAGGAGATGACTGCCACTAACTTCCACATGTGTTTTTAGAACAATTAACCCATAGACTCTCAACAGAATGATTTTGGGGATATATTTGTTTCAAAATCTCAACCTTCATGTGTAACTCTGGCAAGAATCATAGAATGGTTTGGGTTGGAAAGGACCTTCAGATCATCCAGTTCCAACCCCCTGCCATGGGCAGGGATGCCTCACACTAGACCATATCGCCCAAGGCTCTGTCCAGCCTGGCCTTGCACACCGCCAAGGATGGAGCATTTACCACTTCTTTCGGCAGCCTATTCCAGTGCCTCAGCACCCTCACAGTAAAGAACTTCTTCCTTATATCTAATCTAAACTTCCCCTGTTTAAGCTTGAAGCCATTAGTCCTTGTCCTACCACTACAGTCCCTAATGAAGAGCCCCTCTCCAGCATCCTTATAGGCCCCCCTCAGATACCAGAGAGCTGCTCTGAGGTCTCCACGCAGCTTCTCTTCTCCAGGCTGAACAGCCCCGACTTTCTCATCCTGTCTCCATACAGGAGGTGCTCCAACCCCTGAGCATCCTCATGGCCTCCTCTGGACTTGCTCCAACAGCTCCATGTCCTTTTTATGTTGAGGACACCAGAACTGTACACAATACTCCAAGTGAGGTCTCACAAGAGCAGAGGAGGGGGGCAGGACACCACCCCCTCACCTCCCCCCCTTCAACCTACTGGTCACGCTTCTTTTGAAGTTGGGAAATTTTGCCAAGCTCATGTTTTCTGCTGGTATCTTGGGTTTTCTGGTCAGACAGAAGGCACACGATGGGACCGGATATCTCAAATAAGCTTATTCACAATTTATTTTGCAGATTTGAGCAAGAGGTCAAGCTCTACTCAAACTGTTATATGGTTTCAAGTGAGTAAGATTCTGGAATAAAGTTTTAATTTCTCCAGAAAAGCCTGTTTTCCAAACCGGTTTGTGATTACAACAAAGGAGAAGGTGTATAAGCCCACAAACAAAGGCTGTTCAACCCCCTCAGCTTTTTGTCTGATACAGAAAAATAGAAGTGTGACTCAGTAGTTATATCCTATGCAATTGATGAGAGGGGTTTATATGGATCCTTTTAAACTACCAAATCGAAGCAAGCAGTCAGCAAAATACAGCACTCGGAAGATGGAAGTGTTTTTAATTTGCCAATTAATAGGAAAACTGAAAGGTGTTTTCAGCTTCTCCAGCCATATTTGCAGTTATTTGAAGTCAGAAGGCAGGTGAAGAGGCAGGCGAAGCAGAGAAAGGTTGTAAAAATTACAGCTGTATTAAAGTCCTTCATCCAATTAAGCGCATAGACTGGTGCTCCAATTAAGCACACAGACTGGTGCTACAGTTTTCATCTACAAAAGTTGGGGGGTTTAGTATCAAGAGATCAAAAGGAATGTTATTGTGAAGCAAGTTCCCCCATCCCACGAAAAAAAAACCCTCCTAAACCCCAAAATGTTTTTATGTTTCTGCAAAATTGAGCAATCTTGTCCAGGTTTCTTCACTGTCACTTTGCCTCACAAGGAGCAAGCTTGCTCTCTCCCCTCTGACACTCTCCTAGTCTCAGCTATTCAGGCTTCTGAAAAGCAAACAGGTTAAATGAACCTAAGCACATACAAAGTGCAAATAAACAAAACACTGGACCCATTCCTTCTTAGTCCTATAAAGAAGTACACGCCAGGATTCACCATCCCAAACCTCTGCTCTACATATATTTTTCAGAAGTGACTTAATATTTGCACATCATCCAAAGCCACAGTCAAATCCTTCAAAAACTTGTTCTGCTTGACCTCTTTGAATCACCTCTTCTTGTATTACCTACTGCCTCTTGCAGAGTTATTTGAACTAAGCTCCTGCACTGGTCACTTAATATTTTCTCCTTACAGTCTTTTTGATAAAGATTTAATCTCTCAGTCTTGAAAATTAAGTAATAAAGCTGTGACAAGTTCCATTCCTAATCTATTAAATCCTTCCTTCCAGGGGACTTGAATACAGGCAGAAACTGTAATCTGCCCTGAGCTTAACACTTGCACATACTCCCTGACACAGATTCTATTTTTCCTTTCCAGTTGTTCAAAGATGTATTCAAATCTTCCAACATCAATTTTAATTCGGATTGACAATAACAATCTTTCCTGAGTTCTTTGACCTTTCCCTCCAGGAACTTATCTCAGTTATCCCCTAGGGAATATGAGGGACAGGCCATTACAGAGCCGGGACAAAGTGCTCTGTTAGAGTTCAGTGCCTGAATCAGCAGTATGCCAGCTTAACGAGCTGACACAAATTATTGTGCCTTTCTGGAAACAAGTGGCCTTCTTGTCTCAGGAGACCAATGTGAAGTGACATATCGAGGCAATACTGGCATTTCCATCATCAGTGTTGCCAGGGTTTGAGCTTGAGGACAAGGGTACCACTGATCTAAACAGCATGCAGCATTGGTACATAAAACCATGAGAAAATTGCCAAGTCACAGCAATGAGACAGCACTTTGACTCTGTGTGAGCCATGGGTCAGAGAGACTGAAGGAAGCTTTAAAATTACATTTGTTACATAAACCTTTGTATGGACCTCTGTGTCTTTTCCCTGTACAGGGCTGGCAACAAGAATAAAACCTGGGAAACAAAGAGCAGGAAACAAAAAAGGAAAGCCAATCATTTCCACCATTTTCACACCCGCTTGCCTTCATCCTACCCCTCCAGCTCCTAGTTCTGTACTTCTGGTCCAAGTAGAGCTGTGGTGACAGAGATATTACGTATTTTTTATTAATAAGCCTGTCCCCCACCAGAGCCTTTGATCATTTCAATCCAATATCAGTGTCTAATACTTACTACCCTAGAAAATGTTGAGCACCTCGTACAACATCCTGTGGTTATCCTGTAGAGCACGAACTAAGGCCTAAGTTTACTTTGCTGTGATAGTAATAGGAGATATCAATAAGCTTCAGGTATTCAGATTACCTTAAGGTCCTTATGGGCAAGAGTCAGCCTTCTTGTGTCAAAATATCTTTTTAAAGTAAAAAAGCTTTGCAGACAAATAGGTAAACCTCAGTTTGATCCACTTTGTGCCAGTGTGCCTCCACTACTAGGACAGAACCCAGGAGAGAGAGAGAGAGAAAAAGAGAGAGAGAGAGAGAAGTAAAACATATCAAAACATGATCAACTCCCAAGGAATTTTAAGGTTATTCCTTCTTCCTGTACCCCCATTCTCCCACCTCACTTCACACAGAGAAATACACAAGACCAGAACACAGGGGTTCTGCCAGACAACCCACTGTGCAAAGCCAGATGTTTGGCATCATAACATAACAAGAAGCTCCACCCCAACAAAATACCTACAGCCCAACACACAGCAGTCAACTAAGGTGATTGGAATAGAGAAGCACTCTTACTGCAGAGACATTAGTACTAGCTTGAGTAATGTCTCTATGGCCCCCAACAAGCATAGTCCCCACCGTGCAACCCTTAGACTCCAGTAGTGTCTTCAGTCTCTTGCCTTCCTCATTTCTGGTTGTTTGGAGAGATACGAGCAATGGGACAACTGAACAATTTTTATTCATCAGCTCCCTCTTTGGCCATTTCAGCTCCTAATAGATGCTGCCAGCAGACAAGAAGGCAATTTGAAAAGTGAGCTGCAGCCAGTCTTGGGTAAATACAGGAAAATAATGCTATGTTTTAGGAGTCTGAATTCATCTCAGAGCAAAAAATGTATTTCACTGCAGTCTACTGCAGCTCATTCTGACACCACAAACCCTTCTGCAAATGGCCACTGTCCTCCTGGTATACTCCAGTCCTCCAAGGACCCAGTGCTGCCAGATAAGTTGGCATAGCTTTTGTTCCATAGCTAGTAACAGACTAGTCTTTTGCTATTTGCTAAACAGCAGAATCATTCTGTGCTTTTCTGCTTGGTCCCTGCTGCCTCCTAGGTGGGGGTTCCCAGCACTTCTCTCAAAGCACGAAACAGTAATTCTTCAGTAAGTATTTTTTTTGTTTGTGTCAGTTTGTTAAGCATGATTGTTACTGTACTGCAACTATACATAAGTTTCCAGAACAGGGAAAGA